>NC_060877.1:38067078-38370109 GCF_021901495.1 Neodiprion virginianus | reverse complement strand
CGAGTTGTGACTATACGTATAGACTTGCATGGCATTAGCCAGCACTTACTTCCTCAAGATCTCTGGATTGAAAGTTGTTCGACGGTTCCAACAGCATAATTTCGTAGTGGCAGCTGAGATCTGAGGGAAAAACAAAAACGGCAACAATTATTGATAAAGTTTGTTCGTTAATTATTTTTGGGAAAAAGAGAAAGGAAAATACGATAGAAGGAAAAAAAATTGTCAATGAATCTCAATAAATTGTATAACTCGATTTTCGAGTGTCATTTTTTTAAATTTATTTATCACATCATCTCACCGTTCGCGGGTGTGAAACTTATTTCTGATTGCAGTCGGCGCGGATTTTTAGGATCAACTTCCGGTCTTCCGACTGAAATATGGGTCACCTTACTCGGATGGACAGTTTCTGTAATGTAAAAAACGGCTCGTGGATTGATTTTAAACAATTATAAATCGAGTCAATTTTCGCGTTGATTACATTAATTTACGCACCCATCATCGTGCTGACCGTCTCTGTGATTTCTGGTAATGAAACTCCGTTCGCCAATATTCGGTGTAAACGAAACGAATAGGTTGTCCGTGATTGTAATTCGTTTATAGACGCAGTCGTCTCGTTGCTCTTTAAATGAAAGTGTAACGAAGGATTTTTCCAGCGGTTCGAACAGTTTTACAACATTCTATTCATATTTTTCACCATTCAACGGTAAACCACTAATCTTCGTCACGTGCATTCGATTATTTTCCAAAAAGTCATCCAATTACTACAAGCGAATTCGACGATTTGTGCAATACTCACGATAACCGGTTTCATCCAATTTCCATTCGTCGCACTACGACGTTCAATAACGAAAGTTCCCGGATTATGAACCATTCTGATGAAGTTTACGTCTCGACAGACGAACGTTACGTTCGCGTCCGCATACACTTTGAGATCTGAAAAAAATGTTGCTTATTGTTCAGTGGTAATTAGTAAGAGTAAAGTGAAGGTTTAATTTACGTCGAGGAATCTTCCAAGTTTTTTATTTTTCATTGTTATGCTTACTAATGGATTCCAGAATTTCTTATATTTCAGTGTTTAGTCTCAATGGCGGGGAAGTTTTTTGACATCAGGTGAAAATATTCACACATCTTTCGCTTGTTATACGGAATAGGTATACTTAGCAAGTGAGAAAATGATAGTAATCGATACTCTAGTCAAATAATAAATTGATATCGCATCGCATCGTTCATGGGAGTAAAGAGCAAAAACCGATTGAGGGGAAAAATAATCGAGTCGTGCGATTAATCGAGTTTGAAAAATGGTCGATTATACTCGATTGATCATTGATAAAATAATCGATTGTTTTCGGTCATTCTCAATACACGTACCCACCTACACCAGGTGTGTACAATCGTTCGATATTACGGATCCGAAACACTGTGTATCGTGTTGTATAATAATTATCTGCGTCTCAAATTGTTGGTAGTATAACACACACCAAACAGCTATGCATATATATGTGAAACGGCGGAGCCAACTTTGTTGTTTGAAAAAGCAAAAACCTTCGATTCGAGACCACGCGCGTATCACACATGATATTTTATACGCACGGGTATTTACAGGTATGTATAATGCAACACGTCGATCGTTGCTTACTTACATACCCACATAGGTACAATACACGCGACGCAAAGTTTCAAAAAATGTAGGACATTTGTCAGCTTGTCACGTACGCTTATATCTGCTCTAACCGATCCCGAAATAGGTCCAGCGGACATCGATATCGTAAACCTGTAATACTAAACGGAGAGAAGAATAACACAGCAGGTTTTGCTCAAAACTGCGGGAAAAGCGGGATACGTCAGGGTTTATTCGTAAAAAATACTAACGTCAACTGTGTTTTTACTATTACAAATGCAGCAGATTTTACTCTGCACACATTGGTTTTCACTGATTCTACAGAACCCGAGTCGAGATTTCGACCCTACTTTAAAAGCCTTATTCTGGTACTCCATGTGATGCTCCTCTGATATGAAAGCCTGTCTAACGTCTCGCTATCTGTACAAAAAGTACTTAACTAGCGTCTGGATTGGCGATTATATTATTGTGGTTAATCGGAATAATTAGATGCGGGAAGGGATCAAGGTTGCGAAAGTATACTAATTCAAATAGTAGTCCGTTATATATTACCACAGTAATAAACAATGCCCCGAACCTGTGATGTTTAATCAGCCGAAAAATTAAATAACACAATTAATAATTTTCGGAGTATGATAAATTAATTTGAATTACACCGATTGTTACCAAAGTAATGAGTATTTTTTTCATCGAACTTTTGGAAGCGTTGATCTTAATATTCAATCACTGAAATTGTACATTCTATGGTAAAGGACCTGTAGAGGTTCTAAAGATGTCCTTCTTTGAACCCAAACGTAAGATATTAGAAACGGAAATATCGGCCAATTTTATGTCTAAAATAGGTTTTCTTTTTAATACAAAGTTACTGAGACTCGGTTAAATTCTGCATTTTACGAAGTATATTTTCCCAAAAAACCTGATGTGTCCTTTTTTTCCTGCTGTTTTGTATAAAATCAGCTGTTTCATTCTCTCCGTGTATGGTTGAAAAATTGACTAATTCGTAAAAACCTGGCGTATAACGACGCTAAGAATTACATCTTTACAATATTATTCACACGCCATTCGTGTTTATACAAGTATTATAATTAGTTATATGGTTTCGTTTATGTTACTGCTATAGTGAGTTGTAAATTACGCTTGTATAGAAACAAAATAAAAAAATTGAATTATATAAGTATGGTAAAATTTCATGTCAACAACTCACAAGTTATCTCTCTTTCCGTCTCATCGCAGTTTTTCGCCCCCTGAAAAATAGTTGAAGAATATTTAATAAACAAAGTTTTTTTTACAACAATGTTGTTTGATATTTTTTTTTTTTTTAATTTCTGTATTTTATTGTTAAATGAATAATCAGACACGTGCCGATGAATCGACAAATCTTTCGAATTCGATCGTTCTAATTGTAAGTCGATTATCCCACGTTCATATGTATCCTGCATAACACGCGTTTAAATTCCATCGGGGTTTGCGAACGTGACTCGCACTTGAATTTCGATTAATCATATATTCCGTCAATTCGGTCACCGGTGTTTAGTCGTACGAACAATCAACAAATTACAACGAGTCAACGGTCAATAACGATAGTTAATATCAATACGAGAAACTAATTCTACCAAAATTCGAACACGACTCAATGAAAATATTTATAACGGCCAGTATCGTCTTATTTGTAATCAGGGTATTAAGTATCGGAATAGCAAGTTCAGTCTCTGTACTTATTCAACGTTAACCAGCAGCTGCATCGATCTCAGCGAAATATCGCGTGAATTTTCGGATCGATAGATCGCGTCGGATAATGGCACTTCTCATTTCACATGTAAATAACATGCGCGAGTACAAGCATAAGATTCCCTCATTTTATCCAAATTTTATACGAACTATTTCGATTTACACGATATTTAAAACCACGATACATCATCGTTTTCCAATTTGCAAATAATCGTTGACTATCCGCAAACTTGTTACACGCGTGTTCGTGTGTATCTATGTATACGTACGTTATTTACACGTGCATGTAGATAAAATTCGTTAGTAAATACATACATGCATAGACTTACAGGTACATGCACACCTATACGCATAGATTATGCGACAATAATAAATTCCTACATCTTGTTTATTCGATTTTGTTATTCATTGGAATTCAATTGCCTTACAGATTTGACCGATGTGTGTGTGTGTGTGTGTGTATACATCATACAAATGCAAGTATCTATTGCGAACACGCATGTTTTTCCAGCGTATAGATACGACACTTGTATTAGGTACGCAGAGTGTACCTACCCAATGTTTTTTTTTTTCCAACTATAAACGTACGTATAGGTACGTTTATATACATATAGATGTATGAAATATCTATTGTATCTGCAAAACGAGAATTATGATATAGAAGATTTTATTTTCTTTCCTTCTCTGTTTTTTTTTTTTTTTTTATTTTTATTCTTTTGTTCTTCCTCCTTCTCGCAGTGATAAATTTATGTTATTAATATAATTATTACAACCCTGAGAACGTTAACTCGACTTAATTCCATTTTATATTGGTACACAGTAGCGAAATCGTCATCGGTATCTAACTTTTTTGCCTCGGTCTTATAAATTCAAGTGTATTCATTCGATTGATCCCGATCGATATGTGCGATAGATAACGGCTGTAATGTGATTTTTTTTCTTTTCTTTTTTTTTTTTATTCTTGTCCGTATAAAAAGAGTATCCGTTCCTTTTTTCTTTTTATTTTCGTTCGATCGTATTTTTTTTTCTTCTACTTCTTTTTCAACTTCTCTTCTTGTCCGTTCTTATCTTCTCACTTCTCTCTCTCTCTCTCTCTCTCTCTCTCTCTCTCTCTCTCTCTCTCTCTCTCTCTCTCTCTTTTGCCTCCCTTCTAGCACATTTATACCTGCTGGCACTTTTCAATAACACATATGTCTATTTTTAACTCGACGCAGTTCTGAGCTAACCTCATGCATATACACCCCATTTTGATACAAGAAGTATTTACATACGATTATGTATAATACATATGTATATAAGTTGAGCAGATACTTACGTGTATGTATATACTTGGTTATTTTAATTTTTTTTTTTTTTTTTTTTCTTTGTATTCATCATTTCGAAAAAATAACCCATCTTTCGTGGAATGCCCCATAGTTTTTGGGAGAATCCTCCGTATCGCGACTGTGACACACCGGAAGCGGGTATGGACTTTTTTTGGCGGCGACGGTGTTTGCTTGTAAATATGTCGTAAAAGGAAACAAAGATGAATAATGGACAGGTATATGAAAAAAGGATGAAAAAACCAGCAGTGGAAACCAGGCTAAAGGGTTGGTGAACCGGAGCCATTTCGACGTCTTTCTGTATCTTCTTTCTCTCATTTTCATTCTCATATTTACTCTCTTTCTCTCTCTCTCTCTCTCTCATTCTCAGCCTCAGACAATGCGCGAATATATGACTATACAATTTATGTCTAGCTAGAATAAGAAAATATGTGGTGTAGGTGTAACGTAATATACGAGGTTGAAGTTAGTAACGTTATCGTAACGAAACATTCGGGGAAAAATTTCTATTATCTTAACTTGACAATAATTTTTAAGATAATAATATTTCGAAGTATTAGTTTTATTGCGGATCATTGGATTTCAGACAATTCGAAATAACGGGTTTTTCCTCGGCATGAATCGTTACCGTAACTTTACTAACTTGAATACATACGTCCGAAATATAGGAAATTTTAAACAATGTCCGGAGCGAAAGTCAATGAAAATTAGCCCCCATCCTCGTAAAGTGTATTGAAAATATGAAGAACCGCGCGGAAGGAAATAAAAATCGACGAGGGACACAAATTTTATCGTACTGAATTTTTTTTTTATTTTATTTTCTTCACTTCTCTTCCAATAACGAGATATTTTTTTATCTCGAACGAAAAATATGCCACCAAGGTTTTACCACTGCGCCTTCGTACATATACACGTATAATGTCGTATAATTTTACCCATAGATAAAACGTTACGATACAACTATAAACGCCCGCTTTGCGAATGACCTCTTCCTGTCCTTTATACAGCTTGTTCCATTGACGTTATGTGTAGTATAATAATGCTGTCTTTCCCAGACTCGGAAAGGTGAAAAATTATTTTTATAACAGATGCAAGATCTTCGCTTTTTTACTTTAATTTAAATTAAATCCGGATGGATGGTATAATTAGCCCGTTTACGATCGGCGATCAATGAAAAATCAACAACTGGCGGAAAAGTAACTTTTATACTAATTAATGGTATACTATGTAAATGAATCGAATTATAAATATTTTATTAATTTCCTGATTGCGTACATATTTCAATTTATCGATCAATGCGATTTGATCACGGACTTTCGGCAGGAAAACAACGCGTAATCTATACACGTGTTACAAAGAACATTGTCATGTAATCGAGGCAAGTTAATTGTGTGGTGTAAAAAGAAGAAAGACAAAAAAAAAAAAAAAATGCGAATGCCCCGTGTCGGTGAAGAAATAATTTGCATACACAGCCCTATAAATTTTGTGTATGTAGCGAAAACCGAGCCACTCTGACTTTACTATGAAAACTGTGGAAAATTAAAAAGTTCCTAAAATTTTCTCGGGTAAAATCTCACTCCCATCGGAATGGATCCGATTTTTACTCCGACAAAGTGACAGTTTGTTCGAAAAAAATTTTTGGTAACTTTTATTTTTTTATTTTTTTGCTGAATGAATATCTGTTCGAATGTTCTTATTATTTTTGAATATATCCGTAGTTTTCGATAAAATTAAACTCGTCCTTAAGTTTTTATCTTTATTATACAGCTTATGCGTGACTTTGTACTGCGAGTTGAGTGATTTTCGGGTTTAAATTGATAGATAAAATTCGTGTCCAGGTGCTTGAAAACTCGCTTGTAGGTTTTATAATATATAGAGTAGGTATAGGTAAATACGCCTGAGGTAATGAAAACGTGTTCACGTGTGATATCGCTGTGTACACATCCATGTACCTACGTATGTATAACTTTAGTGGGTCAATACCCGAATATTTATTTTAATGGAACACACGCCCGCCATCGGCCAGCGACATGATTAAGCCTTTTTGGAATACCAACATGTTTTTCCTTCCTCGTCTCGATCTTTATTCGATTGCATTGGCACCGCGTGTGTCAAAAATTGATAACGCTTTCGGTGAGAAAGAAAAAGAAAAAAGGTAAAAAAAAACTTTTATTTCTTATACAGCCAATGGTTAGAATATTTTTTGAATTGAAAAAAAGTGGTACGTACAAGTAACTATTTACTATGATTTAAATATGCGGTTGTCGATACTGGATTCTATGGTTATTGCAGCGTGATTTATAAAGTTTCGTCGGTCTACGATAGAAATTCTATAATATACATTCGAACCACTTAAATTCGACTTCCCCGACTTTGGAGGGGAAGTAAGTCGCTTCTCTTGCTCTTCGCCCTCTTTAACTCTTTTCAATGCACCTGCGTAAAGCATGCGCAGACGGTGACAAAGCATGTGTTAAAATGAATATTTTTATGAAGAGGCTAAACCGTAAATTCTAATTCGAATGTATACGAGTTCGACTGTAGTAAATTTTTTTAAATTGAACAAAGCCTTAACATTGGTTTCATTGTGCAACAAAATTAAATTACATATCGCAATACTTAAAAGGAAATATAGTACAGGTGAGCATAATCAAATAGAATACAGCAACACATATAATACCAGAGGTTCTCAATACAGCTAAAAAAAAACTTGTCTAAATTTACTTTCTACTCAGCGTTAGAACTATACTCTTCGTTCATGATAAGATATGCAAAAAAAAAAAAAAAAAAAGAAATGAAAATAGTCAAGGATCGTTTTAGTAATAACAACTGGAAATTTTTTTCTGCATTGAAAACTCCACGGGTTATTTCCTATATTCAATTATTTCTTGCATTTCGCATCGCAATTTTCCTGCCAAATTGAATCTTTTACAACGATTTCCAACACGTATATCTTGTACCTCGATCTTCCTTACCGGCCGAGATTATCTTCACTACCAATATTGGAGTATGCGCGTATACGGAGATGGACACGCAACTCCGATATTCGTCATTTATGGGAATCACGACGCGGAAAAAACCTTGTTGTAACAATTTGTAGGAAAAAGCTGTTGCCCGACTATTTTCGGCCGACGAATTTTTGTCTTTTTTTTTTTCACACACGTATCGGATTCTTCGCGTATTTTTTTCTCTCTGAGGCCGACGTATATCGTCGATATCGACAAGGCGTTCGTTCCTCCTCATAATCAACCTAAGTGAACCAACCACGTGTGCCGGATGCGGAGTATACGATGGGGATTCGGTTTGATGATAAACAAACGATGGCATACTCACGTCAGAATCGTCAAGATCACACATCGCCCTCCTGACGACCTCCTCAAACGTCTCGAAACTTTCGGCGCGTAACGGCGTCGTCATTACAAGATTCGTCAACAACAATGGTACGAAATAATTTAACACCCGCATTTTTTTTCCTCAAACTGTTCAAATACCGAACATGATATATATATAATATATACGTATAACAGACGTACGTATGTGTTATGTGCACGTAATCATATCGTATATCATGCGCGTCGACATTCAATTCGCCGGCAGAAAATTATTTCTTATTATCCACATACGATACGTTTCACTATTCTTATATATTTGGCAATGATGTATTATTAATGTTAGCACGCGAACAGTTTGCGTTGTCAATATTTTATTTTTATTTTACAATAGCCGCGTTCTACATTCCACCTGTAAATCCGATTTCTACGTTCGTATGATATTTTTAAACATTGCGAGAGAATTCAGTTTAAAGCAGATAAATTTAACGCGATAACATTTTGCATTATACCAACAATCAATTTCATTCGCACAATTATCGTTCCGTCAATACAATTTTGTCGCATTGTTTGCTTCTTTTTTTTCGTTTTTTTGTCCAACGAATTCACAAAAGATTATTAAACAACACTGCGAGTGAAATTATGACGCATAAAAGGCTGTCTCTTAACGTTTAAGCTTTAACCCCGCGATATCGTTTCGAACTACTCGCAATCGGCTTCTGCGGCTCAATTCTGTGCGAACACCGGCGTTGGTTTAGCAGCGTCACTGGTCGCTACAAAACCGTTGTTGACACTTACGAAATTGAATGGAAGAGGCATATCGGGGATCGCTGCTGCGGCTCTAGAAGAACGGAGGAAGTCGGCTTCGCGCGTCTGCGCATCCCTTTCCGTGCACTCGCAAATGTATTCCGTATGGAAGTGGAAATTTTCGTTGTTTCAACAGGTTGCCGTCTAGGTCGCATTATTCCACTCTGACCCACGCCGACTCCTCTGTCGGTGTATCATCGGAAATCTAACCGTGATCTCGTTGCCACAAAATAAAACCTCCTTTCATATCGTCAATCAGTCTGTCGGTTGAAATGAAAACGAATACACGTGGGCAATTTGGTCGTTATATTACGCGCAGAAAATTTGAATTCCTCCAATCATTCGAATTACAGTCGCGCGCAACTTTGCTCCATTCAAATATCCATATTTTCATTCTATTTTTTTCTTTTTTATCTGTCGGTAAAAACGTTTTCCGCGCGAAACAGTGTTCTTTTTTCTTTTCAATTCAATGGCGGTACAACGTGGTTTCCATGCGATTTGAAATAATTTTTAACAAACAGAACGTGCAACGCTTAACAGATTTATACCGCATACTACGGTGAATTTCGTTCGCGTTATGTATAACATAGTATAAGATTGTTCGATGAATTGAATTCTATTATATAGAGCTAGAGCATGTATTAGTAATATGTATATATATATATATATATATATATACGTATAAGAACATACCGGAGAAACTAATTTTATGGTATTGCGACTGATGTCAGACACAGCAGACAAGGCCGCACCGTTTCTACTCGCGGTGGGTCTATAACATCGTGGCGGGGAATGCGGATGTCGATGATAAAATTTCACCAGCAAAAACAAAAGGAGATACGAGAATGAGAAATCGAATGAAAAAAGATAAAAACACGAAACGGGGAATAAGATACAACGTCAAGTTTAACAAATAGGACAAAAAAAAAAAAAAAAGAAAAGAAGGAAAGAAAAACGAGTAAGGATATAACGTACGATCTAACCGTACGACTGGGTCTGACGGAACTTTGTTAGGGACGATCAGAAGAAAAAAAAAATAGTAAATAAATAAATAAACCAAAGAAGATAGAAAAATGAAACACAGCGCTAAATCAACGAGACTGCGCACTCTACTGCTTCTGCTTCTACTGATGAAAAGCCGTCAAGCTTGATATTGTATAAAATATTTGTCAATGTATACAAAACATTCCGCAAAAGAAATAAAGAAAGTATCGAAATCCATGCAATTGATCAACTTTCCGAAGTTATAACGATCCCATTCATTTGCAGTTTTCTGTTTTCTTACCAGTGACGTTAAATTTTCGTTCAACTAATGCTTGTAGGTATAATAATAATAATAGTAATAATAATAATGGATACAACCTGGGTTTTTATATACATCATTTTGACGTTGCTGCAGACGCATCTCATTGACTATGCGACTTTGTTGCTCGTCTGGTGCTTGCATGATGGGACATTTGAAGGTGATTTTGCCAGTCAACTGTTATCTGTATACTCGCAGAACTGCATTTTAATCAAAATTGAAAATCGCGGAATATGATACAAAGTTTCTTCGTATACTCGATATATTATACGTGTAATATAAACAGGATGCAACGTTTCACGTTTATTATGTTTTTGCGAAACGTGACATGGTTGTGGTTTTTTTTTTTGCTCTTCCGTTTCTGTTTGTTTTTTTTTTTTTTTTCATCATCGTTTATCCGGGCACGTTACGATTGTAAAAATGAGGACATAAAAGAAATTTTTTAAAAATGTTTAATCCATCTCTCTGAGCTTTAAAATTCGTATTCCTATCTCTGCAGTAGGTTTCTCTATTTCTTACAATATGAAGATATTAAATTACAGAGATAGGAAACAAATTAATACTTACATTGCACTGAAAATTATGAACGCACAATCAATGCGATACATGAAATGAGTTTTCTTTATTCAGGGAACGTCAAGACTTTCATTGAGTAAAAGAATGTTGTGTGTGTACAAAAGAAATTGATAATTTTACATTAACGATCTTGAATGGAGTGCTCATAGAGCTGTGAAACTTTTTCACGGCGAGCGTTTTCATGTTTGAGGTTATGGTAGCGTTCTCCATTTCGCCGACGGATCATTTCGAATAGTTAGCGTTTATATAGTGGAAGATAACCACCAAAAGGAAGAGCATCACCCCGAGGATGTTCGAGAAAACGGCCAACTGGACGTCGGTGATCATCTGAAAATCGTTAAACGGAAATCAGTGATCTGTCGGTCAAAAACTTGACGGCACTTGCCGCGACCGTCGTTCGATTGAATTTCTAGTAAGACACGCGGTTTATGTTTCAAGGAAAGTCTGAGTTAATAGAAGAAAGAAAAAAGAAAGAGATAACGCTGGTTAATCATCGATGGGGAAAAAATTATATACCTTTGATTCCTCCTAGTTTTATCTCTCTGTGAAGAATTTCTCTACCGCAAAGTTACTTGGACACGTCGTCTCTTCTATTTACGTGGCAACGGCACAGCAGCCAGCAGCACTCGTCGATTCGTCGCTTGGAAAGCAAACGCGATCACAGCGCGTATTGGAAGACGCTGGAAACACCTTGAGTCTCGGTCGGTAACGTAGGGATTGCAGCTGTTTACCGTCTTTAACGGTAAGCCAGAAGGTTGAATTTGTCGTCGGTAAGTCAGTTCGGAGCCGGTAGTTCGGTGAGAATTTGATAGATGCTACGTGAAGTATGAAAATCGTTCGAATCAGGACGAGTATTTGAAATTAATTTCGTCTATTCATTTTCACGTCAAATCGTCGCAGTCCTTTTTTTATCGCAGTGTTACAGTTGATTATTAATTTTAAATTCATCCCTTCTAGCTTTGAGAAAACTTGAACAAACCGCATTACACGTGAAACTCTTGATGTTCTATTCGCGTGATAAGCGCGATTGAATTAAGCTTCGTTAATTGTTATAAATTATGTTTTATTGCCTTGAAAATTGTATACACGGCCATACTGTACGAAGAAACTTTACGGTATAATAGGTATACGATATATAAACGTACGTATAAGCGAAAAAGTTTCAATTAATCTGGATTATATATAAATTGAAACCAGCATGCAACGTTTCAATAGCCTTAATAATTTTTACTCTTTCAACGATCTGCAATCATAAGAAACTAAAATTACTTTCCAAAAATTTCAACACGCCATCATCCGCAAATCCATTTTACTCATTTTATTTCGCCGACTCCAAACGTTAAGAATAAATAATTCAATACCGAACATAACTGAGTAATTTTTGTAAGGTCGAGTAAAGTCGTCGTCCTGAATCGATTGAGTCTAATTCGGAACTCGAATCAACATCACAGCTCGTAACTTCCTTCGATCGGTCGACACGAAAAGCCATTTTTCGCGGTAGAGATCGGTCAGTTTCGATAACGCGACAGGGGCCATAAATTACTTTTCATAATGCGAATCTAATGGCTGAAGAATATCAAAATTACTTCACAATCCACGGCTAAGTTTATCGATACATGCCAAACGATACTACTTGCAAGGTCATTGCTCCCAAATGATCGTGTCAATCCATTCTTCTTCAATTCTTCACCTTAGATTAGGTACCTACGTCCTTGGTAAAGCGATCTTGAATTGAAGCAGAACGAGACAATACATCGCCACCGAAGAGGCGTACTGGAAAGAAAATGGCATCGGATCTGGGTTTTCGAAATTGATAAGAAAAAGAAGAAGAAGAAGAAAAAGAAATCGTTCAGATGCATAATTGATTATGCAAGAATTAAAGAACAAGGGAAAACGCAAAGGAATAAACGAACTGTAGAAAGATTTGACGCGATGTGTGTAATTAATTATTCAAATCGACGCTATCGCTGTCGCGACATTAATTTATTCCACCGTAATATATGAAATTTCCCGGAATTGTTGCGGCTGATTTTCACCGCAGCGTTGATCAAGATAAAAATTTCTGTATATATTTGTTTGACGGTATTAAACTCGTTTTTATTTTTTATTTATTTTCTTGCTGAACCTTCTGTACTGAAAAACTAATAAGAAATCATATCGCACCGTTTCTACAGACTCGATTTTTCGTTTCCAGTTTGTTGTTCTTTTTTCGTCCGAGTTTATCGAGTTTGATAAATTATTGTCAACCATTTTATAGGAAAATCGACTTCACACTTCTCACCTCGATGACGGTTTTCCTTCTGATCGTGAGATTTCCGGTCACTACAAGTCCAACTTTCCTGGCGTTGACCGTATCGAGGAAAAACTCGACCTATATTTAATGAAATAAAATCGTTTGAAGAGTAGCGTGTATATTCAATTAGACGGCTGGCTAATTTGTACCGCACATTACCTCTTTGGCGTTAAATTTTGACAGTCTGTGAAGACGGATGTCGAGGAGGTCGTTTCTGACGGCATTTGTCATTTCCTCGTGCATATTGTAAGCGGAGTTGGAAAAACCGTAGAGATGAATGCCGAAGTAAAATATGCAGACAATAAACCCGACGAACCTTGCTGTGAGGACGATTTCCTGGGGGCTCAAGATTTTCGAAACCGTGCAGTAAACCGAGACGAAAAGATTCATGTAAAGGGCGAGAGAGTACAGTCCGTAAATGTGGCTGACCGACGATGACATCTTTTCGATAAGCATGTAAATGTGCATCCATAACATTCTGTACTGCCTTATGTCAACGTAAAACGAGCTCTCCGTCAATTCCTGAACGCATAAGAAAAAGGATTGAGAAAAGGCGACATGTTATACTTGCTGTAGATACTTTCGTAATTCGGTGACGTATTTTTTTCTTTTTCTGAAACAAGGTCTAGACATTGGTACATTTACGGTACCGTTAGAAATCGTTACGAAGTACAACATTTTCATTGTTGAAGTTTCGAATATAAGAAGTTCCGAAAGCGCCGGCTTCCGAAATATTTGGTGGCGAAACTTTGAGCTTTCGTCAAAGTTTGATTTCTTTACTTAAAGTTTCGCCGTCAGAAAATTTAGAATTCGACGCTTCGGGAATATTTCGAATTTGCAATTTCAAACCCGCCCCATGGAAAAAAGCAAACATCCATAGATTAATACCCACCTTTTTCATGGTCCTCCGCATGGTTCTTACCGAGCAAACGAAAGCGCTGCACTGCAACGACCACCAGACGCAGAAGAAGGTATGGAGGCTGAGGACGTGGTAGAATCCGACGGATTCGAGGAGGGTAAAACTTCCCAGCAAGACGGTCTGCGATATCGGTATGCCTACGGCCATTGCGGTGCCAACCGACTGAGCCGCAATGAATTTCGCCCCGTAGTCGAGCTCTATCAGGCTTCCGGTCACCGTTAGGAAGTGCTTCTGGAAATATGCGCCGAGGATGAAAGTGCGCCCGGAGGATCAGAGACGTCGGGGGTGAAGAAATTCTCGGTGAGGGGGATTGTTGTCTTTATTAGGTACCTGAAAGCGAGTCCACATCGTGAGGTATTCAGCGACTCCTTTGCTCGAGGGCAGGCTGACGAGTTGAAAGAACCAGTGAGGGAAAAGAGCGAATATGAATATCAGAGTGATGAGGTACTCGTCGAAGGGGAGCTCGGGCTTCTCGAAGTTGAGGAACTGTAAAACGTTTGTGAAAAAGTAACCCGGAATCAGAAGCGAATATGTGAAGCGATTCGTACGCACCTTTACGTAAGTCGAGTACCCGACCATGCAGGAGGTCAGAAGGTAGACTAGGACCGAGTAGAGGGTCCTCATCGAAGTCCATTGGAACTGGAAAGTTCCTGCTGGAAAATTTATACGTTGTAAAAACTTTATCGTAGTCTGATTATCTGGTACTTCCCTCGCTGCATGATTCAAGGCGTTATATCATATAAAATTAACCACGCATGCGCGAGTTTTATCGGCTGTTCGCGCAGGCTGGCCATCCCGAGTTCTCAGCTGTCAAACTGTTTCTGCCGGCGATGTGGTTGATACGAATTTTCGAGGTTAGAATCTCAAATAATCGAGGCAGCGACTCGGAAAGGTTTTGGAAGCATTTGTTATCGGTTCGGAAAGTTGACTCTTCAAAGAACGGTCGGAATTTAATGCTTACGCTCTTTGAAAATTCAAACCTACACATTTTGCGTACGTTGGCACGCCTGCATCGCGGACAAGAATATTGATGCGGAAATATTTCGCCGACCAATAAGATTGAATTATTCGGCGCCTGCGCGGTTGTTTTCAAGTTTCAAAAGATTGTTCCTGTATACTGTGTGAAGCTTATCGTCTACGAAAAGATATGTAATGTAGATTTTAATGAACAGCACTTTCTTGGAGTCAAATATACATTAATCCCGATAGATGTGCCTAAGCACATATATATTGTAAATTCTACTATCGGTTTTGTGACTCTGATTATCGGGTTTGTAAATATTGCCACAATTACTGTACAGATTTAACTCCAAGAAAGATGCCGTGCTCACATATTCACTACGAGAGATGTAAAATCGACAATATTTCTCTTTCGGCGTGTACACGGTTCGAAATGCAGTATAACTAAGGTAGGCCTGGGAGGGAAAATTTTTATTACAGGCCATGCGGAGCGACGAAAAAATAGCTTCATATGCGCAGTTGAAATCGTAGCAACCATATATATATGTATACGTGGCGATTCGTGATTTTTAACGAAAACAAAACGCACCTCGCGGTGCTACTTCCGTTGCTTTTGTACTGCAGCGATTATGCGTACATACACACACACAGCCACAGACACAAAGTGCAGAGTTATTGCGCCGCAAAAACACATCGAACTTTGAGATTAATAAAACAGTCGAGTCGGCAGTTTTTATTATCAACTTATTACGGTGTACTCGGAAAAGTGTTTTATACCGGTCACGTTGCGAAATAAATATGAAAAGTGTAAAAAATAAGCAGAGCATAAAGGTGATAAAGAAAAAATTAAACAATTAACTGCACACTTTAGACCGAGAATAGACCTTCGGGGTTTCGGGAGAGCGGAAATACGCCGGATAATAATCCGATCCCAAGCAAAATACGGGTGGATTTGAAGTACTCGTCTCGATACTTCCGAAGCTGAAATCGAACTTCTCGCCGCTGACGCATCACGGCTCGTCGCCTCCTCGTCTTCGAGTCACTGGGACACAATTTGTGTCCGGCTCGATTCTACTCGCTGTAATTGTGGGTATATCGTAGATATTCGGCGGAACCGATCCGCGGCGGCGCGACGTTTCCTGTAATGATTACAGCTTATAAGTTTGTGATTAAAAGCTCGTTAGTAGCCTGCACTGTCAAAATGTCTCAATCGTTTGATACGTGCCTCGGCGGTTTGCGTCGCGCCGACTGTTGAAGACCGCTTATATTACAGAAATTTCACCCAAGCCCCTCGTCTGCTCGAAACGTGTAATTGTATATTCATGGACACTCAACTTCCGTAACTTAATCCGCGGTCGTGTCGAACGAATGTTTAAAATTTGCATTCGTCTATAACCTGATTTTCTATGTTGAAAATAATACAGATGTGTATATTTTATACGTATCGTGGGGAAATTTTGATAGAATTTTATATAAATTTTATATAGTCCTGCCGACTGGCAAGCTGTTATACAGTAAAACGTGTATCGGAAGATTAAAAATTGTTTTACCCGATTGTTATTTACGAAGAATCTCAGAAGGATTTTTGAAATTTTATCAACCAGCGGCAAAATATTTAAAAAAAATAATAAATAAAACCTATATGTATATTGAGCTGTACAGAGCTAATTGATATTATAATTATCAAATTTCATATCTGGAATCCTTATTCTTTTGTCTGCAACAATTGTTATCTGAAGATACAAAATCTTCACGAGCATAGTAAAATCTGTTTGCAATTAAACATCGATTCTTACGATAATAGTAAATTCTGTTATTATCTAAGCAGAGACCTTTTTTCTTTTTCTTTTTTTTTTTTTACTTTTAGGTTCTCTTACGGTGCATAATTTTTATAGGTCACGACGCGGTTCGTTGAGTAGGAAGCGGAAGGTGAAGCCAAATTCCCTCCCCCAACTCCACGAAAAAAAGACAGACGTGCAAAGGATAAAGATTGAAAAACTGAACACAGGCAACAAAAAATGGTTCGAAAGTCGTATGTTTTCTGGATACTTCTGTGCCTGTTTCTCATGATATTGCGGTTCGCATGGACGGTCTGCAGACGAAAGCTCCGCCCATTACCTGAAGCGAGAATTAAACCTGTGGAACGTTAAACGATTTCTTTGAATTTTATTTTGTTTATCTCATTTCCTATTAGACCTAAGATATTGTGATTCCCTCTCTCTCTCTCCCTCTCTCTCTCTCTCTCTCTCTCTCGCTCTCTCTCTCCCTCTTTCGGCTGCGTAGAAGGGCACACCACAAGTTTTGGTAACGCAATCCCTCCGACGCGGCTTTTCGTCATTCCGTCGGTTGTAGCAACAATGCGAATGCGGTGAAAGGGCGTCACGGTGGGTGACGACGAGCATTTTACATTTGCAAATTTTTACCTTTTTTCTCCTCCTTTTTCCTTTTTCTCCTTTCAAGTCCTTTATTTTATATTATATTCATGCATAGGTGTACACTCCGACTCTTGTTTCACCGCCCTGCGTCTATCAAGTTGCCCTCGGTACCGACAACTTCCGTCCTTTTCTGCATCCTGCATCCTTCCACTTTTCGATATTCTCGTATTTCTATTTTTAGTCTTTTTTAGATACTTTATTCACGGTGCATTCCGTGAGATAGGTATCGATCCAGACCGGATGTTGAGGTTTTATATTTGCCCTGGAATTTTTCACGTCAAAGTTATAGCAGGAAAGTGCGATACTATTTATTGATAAGATTATTCAACAACATCTGTCTGTGTTATGATTTAATTTGTTTTTTTTTTTTTTTTTTTAGGAATCAGAAATAATTCTGGAAAATGTAGTAAAATATAACAACGAAGGATTGAAACCTTGTCGAAATTCGAGGTTTCGTTGCAGCAAAAGATACGTGCTTTTAATTGATTATTACAAATATGTATGAGTGATGAATATTTAATATCGTAATACGTTCGTTACATTTTGATTTCCAAAATGTGCGTTTTTTTCTCTCATGTCATTGTTTATATCAAAAATTTATTTGAATTATTATTATTTTTTAATTTCATCACATTCTAAAGTAGCGTATCTTTGGCTGTTTTCGAAAACACCATTTTCGACAAGAGCAGAAAAATATTGTTGTATTTCACTAAATGTTTGTAAATTTTTTCACATTTTAAAAAATGAGTAATTCGAAAATAGTAAATTTAATCACATCTTAGACAGAGATAGTTAAAATAAATAAAAAATAAAAAAAAAACTTGCGCTTTTTATTTCGAACAGTGTTTTGACGTAAAAAATTGTGGAGAAAATCGTGAAATCTCTCCATAAGCTCTCTTAAATTATGTATCGAGCTGTGTTCTAGAGATCTATTCCGTATATAATTTCGATTTTCATTCTTCTTCGATCCGCGGTTAAATTCCCTGGTTCTAAATATTGCGGACATTGCGATTTTATACACGCTCACAAGACAAAAATTATTACCAAGTATTACATGATATCGACGATTTTTAATGCGAAAAATATAAAATTAACATATTTCTCGTTGAATACCTGCTTCGTACGAACTTCATCGTTAACATTTTTCGTGTTTTTAATTTTTCAATCCTCTTCGTAGAGAAATTTTATGCATAGAAACACTCCGTGTATCTTTCGATAATTTTATAACAAAAACGTCTACATATACTATCTATAAATTCTAGAAAAAAAAAAAAAAATACAAGAATATGTTATACGTAACAGAAAATTATTAACATCTGAAAAATTCGCTCATACGATTTATTCACCCTTCGTTCAATAAATTATATTACATCTATCAATTATTCGCGGTAAATAATAAAAGTCAGTTAAAAGGTACTGCCTTCGCTTCTCGGGCGGTAAGAGGTTCAATGCCCTGTTGCTGGATCCCTGGACTGATTTCGCGCCGACACACCGCAACATACACTGATATAAATATACGTATACACACATATACGTGTATATAAAACCTGAAACGAACACAATTATATGTACGTACAGCGATAAACGACAATGGTCGATTTTGATGCACACACGCAGAGCAGTTGCGTGTAAATCTGTGCATACGAGGCGCAGCTGAGCCTGCAGACCGCCTATCTGAACCGTGAAGAGAGAAGAGAAGAAGGGAAAGGAAGGAGCGGGTGGGGGAGGGCTGAATAAAAAGCACGAGTCATAAACTGGTAAATAGGTTGACCCATTTACCTTCGCTTATCGCTTGGCGCAAGCGTCTGGTGATTCACCGAGCAGTGGACGAGCCGTTCCGTTCCGTTCGGTTCGGTTCCGTTCCGTTCCGTTCCATTCCTGCTGACTAGTGTGAAAAAGCCATCAAATCGCGGGAACCTGACTCAACCGAACGCTGCCGGACGCCTCGGCATCGCATCGCCTGACTTTATACCTGTCGACTAACGCTGCTCGAAAGGACTGAGCCAGCTGGCCAATTCTCTTACAGAAATATGCGTTGTGCTGGTTGGAAAGTTTTTCGTGAAATTATACAGACGCAGAACACCGGCCGATGCATGCATTGATCGTGAAGAAGATGGAAAATTTATTCGGATATTTTTATAATGTTCGTCGATTTTTTAACGATTTTATAGAAAAATTTTAATCTGTGAAAAGATGATCGTAAACTTTTGATCGAACGGATATTCTTCAGCTGTGTAAATCAAAGGATTTAATCGGCAGATATAAATCGCTCTCTTATCGTGTTCAGAAAATATTTCTTATACAATGAATGAATTTTTTATTCGATTGACCCACTTTTGTTAATTGTAATCATTCAACCCAGAACAAATTTTAATTTGCATGATTAATTGTTGTTTTTATTTATTTATCTTTTGAGAGAGAGAGAGAGGGAGAAAGATTGAATAGGTACAGCGTTAAAGCATTTTACCCGGTGAATTCTTCTTCCAGCATATTTTTCGTTCCTTTTCGGATGCCTTTGAGTATACAAATATATTTCCTCCTCACCCGCCTTTCGGTCCCGCTCCTCTTTCTATGAGGTCCGTAAAGACGAGAGTGGCGTGAGACGGGCAATATCTTCACGGACTGGACTCTTACTCATCCCTTAGGAATTCATAATAGAATGCCCTCGACAAATTTGTACATCGCATTCTTGACGTCCAACTGCTGTGGCTTGATCGATCTATAACCCAAGCGCCCTGATCCCTCGTCTCTCTTTCGTCTATCCTCGCATCATCGAGAAATCTCTCAGAGGCGACAGACGTTTTCCCAAACCTCAGATCGGAGGTAATAAATATCGTTGTACTTTACTTTTCCCGAAAATCATAGTTTCGTTACTTCGCGACGGCTGTGAATTGACCATTGCTGATAATTAATCGATCTCTCGAAAAATCTCCTAGCCTCGTCGTTTATTCAAAATTTTTCACGAAACGTTTGACAATCTGTCGGGAAACAATTACGATCAATCCGTGCATTCTTCTCGTCTGTCAAGAGCAATGGCTCCCCCAACTCCCAGAAAAAGAAGGAAAAATTTAATGCTCACTCGTGCGTGAATGAGAGGAAGAGAGGGAGAGAGAGAGGGAGAGCGGGAGGAAACGAAAAAAAGGTTACCCGCCATTGTACACACGGTATATAATATTATAGAGGGAATCCTCCTGCGGTGCAGTTTTTCACTTTCACAATATACCGCCGGATCGTTACAGTCACGCCCATCGGGGAATTTGCCAATATGTATTTGGATGGATTGAAGTAGGTATGCGGTGTAACGTCCTGTGCAAAATAAACGCGCGTCACTCTGCTGTAGAATTTGAGTTGAACGGAGATTTGTCGGTTCAGCTGCAGCAGGCAAATGCTGTGCACGGCATTATGTTGTATACAGTAGAAGCTTAAAGTTCTGGCTCAACTCTCCACAGAATTTGCTGGAACTTCTAGGAATCTTTCTTTGGGTGATAATGTGGAACTTCCGGTGTATAGTTCCTACCGTTAGGTTTTCGGAAATTCGTATTTCACACTTTTATACGATGGATTTAAAGTAATAAAACGTCCGTTTACTTGCGAATGGATGAAAAGTTGTCGTCGTAACTTTGGAAAAGGACTGTGAAGATCAATATTTGAGGCAAAAATACACAACGGGTTTCGTTTATTAGATCATTCGTTAAACTGTTAATATAGAAGTCAAAAACTGCTCATCGGATGAAAGTACTCGACAGAATCCAGCTTCATCTTTTGGGGCAAAGAAACACTTTTGAAAGTTTCAGGAATATCCGTGATCCGTAGGTTCGACACTCTCCTTGTTTAATGGCGGACATTGTGGGTACACTTGGGGACAATGAATCTGAGACGGGTAATTTTTTACACTAGACAGTTACGTTGGCAACACAAAGAAGCATACAGCGCCACAGTCGGCCGAGCGCGAAACAAACTCAATCTCAATAAACATAACGTAACCCGTGACCGTCGAATCTAACCTAAGAATTGACGTATCAATCCAACAAGTCATTATCCCTGCGGTATTCTAAGGTTAGATTTGACGGTCATGGGTTACGTTATATTTATTGAGATTGAGTTTGTTTCGCGCTCGGCCGACTGTGGCGCTGTAGGTTTCTCCGTGTTGCCAACATAACTGTCTAGTGTAAAAAATGAGCAGTCTTAGATTCATTTTCCCCAAGTGTACAGTGTGCATATCACGAGTCCGGGACGTTCGCGGGGCTCTACTGTATGATTTGGGGTAGTGAACGGTGAGTTGGCGGACATTGGTGAAAAATGAAGCGGCGAATCGTTGTTAGAAGGGTGAAAAATGGTGGCCCCGATATGTAATTCCGCGCCTGCGGGGTGCAGTCGGAGAGGGATTATAGAACAACAGGGACCTGCAAGTATAGGTATATTTTCCCGCCTAATGATTAGCCATGAATAATATATCCTAATGGAGAAAGTTGACTCTGCTATCAAACGAGCAAAGTTGATGTGAGCAGGGGCCGCGAGACGCGAGGCTTCCTCCGTATACGAAGTCTTGAATACTGGATGCATCAACTTTTCATTGATCATGCATTTTTCACTAGAAATATACCATCCGGTTCCCGCTTACACACACGATGATGGCTGGAACGGGAACCGATGTCGCACACACGCAGCCCATTCCCGGATGATAAACAGCTATTATCATTCTCTTTCAGACTCGATCATCATTCCGTAATTGGTATATAGCTACGTACGTACATGAGGTCTCGTACCGCATGTGAGTTGAGGATGAATTTGCCGCACTATCTGAATAAATCAAAGGTTAGGAAATGAAAAGAAATGGTCGAAAATTCCCCGGCATTGCTGTATGCGTTAGGGATGGTGAACACGAGTTAAACGATATCCTTACCACGTAATAAATATCGTTCGAAGCAAATTCGGACCATACGAGTTAAGATATCAGCGATTTGAGTCGAGGTTCTAGGTTAGGAATGTTCAAAAACCTTAAACTCCGGTGCTTTTGATCCAATTTTAAAGGTTTTGGGGTTATGTTGTTCGCCGTAAAGACGTTCGCGAATCGTCTTACAAAATTTTAAAAAACGTTCGTTGTTATTACGATACCACAGACGTTCGCGTCGTAGCTACACCATTGTTTAAAAATTATCAAATATTTTTCAGAAATTTCGGAGGATCTGGTCGGTGAGCTAAATGAGCGGAAAAACATTGAAATCGTGTCAAAGGCCCGAGAGCTTGTGCGTTTTGAACGTTTTGATTGTAAAACCATTCCGAATCGGGCTAATTGTAAAAGTTGTGCTCATTACACCTACTACCACATATGCAATTAGCACAGTGCCTCTAATGTTACGCCTTCTTATTCCAACACGGCATTCAAACCGTTATCAGGATAAGTTGTTGAGTCTCTAAACGAGCCTAGTTGCTTTATGACCACCTTTTGTAACGTACACATCGCCCGTTGTGTGCGGTCAATTGTTCATATTACTTGGACGGTGCGGTGTGTGCAAACGATAAATACTGCAGAGTCAGGTACACGAAGCGGGCTTACATTATAGCTAAACTGGAAGATTATGCAAAGTTGACAGTTGCTATGTAATGCATCATGCAGGCTACGAGTGTGGATATTAATGTGCCCATTGGTGGCAGTGCACTGAGTGTGGGTGCCTATTGTCCAAGCTTGTCAGGCGATACTGCGGCAGGATAGATGAAGCTGAATTACCCCGCTTGGGTATATTCGAAATCCGGCAAAGAACTGGAAACTTCGTTTCCAGTCCCTCGATGCACACAACCGGTAGCTGATTATATTATGCGGCCTAAGAATGACCAAGAAGAATCGATTATTTTTTCCCGATTAATCGACTATAATCGATTATTTTCCCTGACAGTCGATTGTTTTTTTTTATCCCATGAACAATGCAATACAATATCAATTTATGTGATTAGAGTAGTATCAATTATTATTATTGTCTTACTCACTAAGTGTATACCTATTTCGTATGATAAGCGAAAAATGAATGAATATTTTTACCCGAAACTGATAAATATTTTGAATGAAACTGTAAAATATCAAAAAAACTTTTCCGGTATTGAGACCACATACTGAAGTTTAGGACATTTTAGTTTCGAATGCACCGTTTCAAAACAAAAAAAAAAAAAAAAAAACAAGTGGTTCATCGATTAATTTTTAGATTATTTTTCTGGACCCGATAATTCGATGCGTCGATTATTCTTAGCTTAGTGGCCATCGTACGTAATATGTGCGTAGATATTGCGACGTTGTTAAAAGTTGAATCGCCGCACGGTTTTCTCTCGATATAGGACAAAGTACGATACGAACTAAGACGCCAGTTTCTACAACGACGATGGATGCACGGCATTGGTTGTCTTTAATCGATAAACATGTTGTCCGTCTGTCAGAGACAAACTTCGTTAATGATCTTCATCGTCGTACCGCCAAACGAATGCCAAAATATAAGTTAAAAGTCAGCGGCAAATCAACGATGTTACAAGAGCTCTTTGGCTCCGAGAAGGCAGGCAGGTGTGGCTTAATAAGGAGAGCTCGAAGGAGAGGCTCCAGTCACTCTATAATTATCACTGTGTAATCAAGCCAGGCCGATAATTATACCTCATGATGTTGTTGCGAACAAATCAACGATCGTTACAAACGTTCGGTCTTAAACGTTTTATGCAAAAATTCAATATCTCTTCCTTCGCGATGAATATCTTATATTCTCTCAAAAAACAAGTTGTTTCTTTTTTTTTTTCTTTTTATCCAAACTGCCGGTCTGTCAACATCGAATATCATTTGTACAATCGGTTTCATCACCGTAGTTTAAAGTTTAAAGTTAAAAAAAAAAAATGGGTGGAATTTGAAACACCTGATTTTCTAGTGTTTTGCGAATCGAAAAATTATTACAATATACAATATGTGTTGCACTTTGCATCGTAGAAGACGGATCGCGTGTTTATATCGTGATTATTAGCGATGCTTCAACGATTATGGCGACAAAAATAGTCAGATTTTGGATCTACATAACGAATCAAACAAGTGGGTATTTTTAAGAAGAGCGTTTCTCTTACAATTACTTCTTTACCGCGATTAATTACGACTTTATACCAGCCTTGCGAAAAACTATTTCGAAACAATCTCTTGTGGGCGATTTATGATGGCTGATGAGTTTTTTTTTACAATTAAAACAAACAAATTAACATAGATTATATCTTTCTCGTGACTTTTAAGCCCGTAGTTTCGTAAATTTTAACCGATTCACACCAAGTTGTTACCCAAAAGTGAAAAAAAGCTTAATTATCCTGAATATTTATATTACTAGGAAAATTCTGGGCAAAGCGGCCACTTGACAAAAGACCATAATTAATTATTATCATTCACCCGACACTTGCCCATTCCATTCCACTTGGGTATTACACGATGTATTACATAATCATGGTTGGGAACGAAAAAAGAAACCAAATGAGAAAATTTTCCATCTTCAATTCCCACGTGATCAGCAGTTTCCTAAAATTATGAGTAAAAGAGTAAGAAATAAATAAATAATCGTCGATTTATAAATACAGACAACAACGAAGTTGTATCTTTTTTTTTTGTCACGGAGGAGTACGGGACTCGGATTACAGGCGTTCGTAATAAACGTCGATATCTCGGCGTCGTCATTAGAATTCTCATGGGCACGTGTTTGAGTGTGGGCTTCGAGGGGCGAAGGAGGGGGAGGAGGCCGGTGTCCGGTGACCCACGCGTGAGGTACACACGGTGAATGCGAGATCGGCCGAGGGGCCCGAGGCCCAGGGGCCCAGAGGCCCATGGGGCGATTAAAATGCAGGGTAGAGTGCGGCGTCTGGTGGATACACAGACGCCGGGGAGTCGGTGCAGAACTGTCTTACTACTCGCGGCAGCAGCGCCGCCTCGCGACGTGCGCGTCGCCGCGGGGCCCGTAAGGCCCACGCGACCCAAACGACGTCCAATAAAAATTCACCAGACGGGATCTCTCCTCCTGTTTGTTCTCGCTCTCGTCGCCCGTATCGCTCGCCGCACCTCGTACACTTCGATTCAAACCTCGAACCTTTTTCTTACACGATCCTTCGGTCCTACCGTCTACCGTGACGGATTTGACGATCGAGGTAATTGCCCGTTTCATACGCGGTCTAGGTGCCTGCTTCACTTCTGAGGAGTCTGGATCACTCATCTCGCTCATACTTATTCTCGTTCTTATTCTTATTCTTCTTATTCTTCTTTTTCGATCGACTCTTCGACATCAGCTCGCGTTTACCGCTTCGTTCATTCTAAAACACGATCAATTTGTTTTGAGATTTAATCAGACTTATAGATTTTAACTTACGGATCCCCTGTCTCGTCGGCATTCTCATCGGACGGAAGATAAGCTCCGTAAAATATTTTCAAAGCTTCGAGTGATTCTTCAATTTTTAGCCGCGATTTTCAATTCAAACTCGTGCTGTACGGTCAATAGACGGCGGTTTTCATTTTTGAAACACAGTTATCGTATAAATCCAAAGCAACGATTGGTACACATCAACATTCGATTAAATTTAACCATTAAACACGTCACAAACGCAATCCTAACGCAGTTACAAAACAAGTTTGTAACTATAACGAAATGAAAACAAAATCAATTAGTAAAGGATTTTATTTTCAATGATGAATAAAAAATCTTCACTTCGTTTCAATTTGATCTGGTTTCGACGAAATATTACAAAATTAAATGCAAATTCGATTTTAATCGTATTTCGTTTTAACAAGGAACAAAGATTTTCGTTAATTTTGTTTTCAATTAAAAATTCATTCAAGAATTACCGGGACGATCAAAAGCCCAATTTTCGGACGAGGCACTCGAACCGATTGTACACAAGTTACGAACTTATTCGTAGAGGCTGTAAAACTAGGATGACGACACTGAAATGACGGAAAACGGATTAAACGGAGGTGCAGGTGCGGACGGTATCTATAAAAACACGATTTCCATCACCGTCATGGTCTGTCGGCCCCTTACGCTTTACGTCCCGTAAAAGTTACAGGATTACAGATACAGCGCAACGTGAAGCAGCTACTGCGCGTAACGCGGCGTTGATGTCTTTGGATTTTTATTATTATAATATTGTATTTAAAGAAAGCGAGCTTGCGCGACCTTCCGTCGACTACAATAGCATAGATTATTCGGAATTTATATCGACGACAATCATCCGTACGGTAGATGGAATTTTTCTTCTCTAGCTCCGCGCGCAGATCTGTATATGTATGTATATGGGGCATTCCGCGCCAACTCAGCAAACGGTTGACCGTAACATTTTTCAAATTTCGTCAAAGATATTTCCTACGTTGGTACGACTCCCGAACAGCTCCTAAAAGAATTTCCAATTTTTTTTAACACCACGTCTTTACCCTGAGATTTTTTTAAACCATTCTCGAAAACGTCCAAATTGATTTTTAATGAAAGAAGAAAAAAAAAAAACATTTGTTTTTCGACGTGAAATTTTTTTCACGTAAGTTTCAGAGTGGGAACTAATTTTCTTGTGTGTTATAATAGATTTTTAACGGCTACGAAAATAGAAAAAACGATTATAAAAATTTGAAAAATTGATATAAAAAAAAAAAGAGCGAATATTTGAAATAATCAATTGAAATTTTTTTTGGATGCCTTTCGAGGGTTGTACTAACGTAGGAAAAATCGTTGGTGAAATAAAAAAATTTCACGGTCAACCGTTCAACGATTTGGCGCGGAATGCCCCGTATACGTATACATATAATATATCTTTGCAGCCGGCGAATGAAGGCCGCGAGATTTTTCCCCATTGCACATCTATAACTATGACTTATATTATTATTATATACGCGCACATGCGATGTAACGAAACGTCCTCGCTCGTCGCCTCTTATCTCGCTTGATTATAATTCGCAATCTGGGTCTTTTGTCCGTTCGCGCAAGGCGCTCGTCTTCGGTCTCTCTGATCATTCTCTCCCTCTTCTCTCCCGCCTTGTCTCATCCTTCGTTACCTTATACAGGCTTTTTACGTACGACGATAAGAAGACGCGGTTTATCTTCGCTGTTGCAGGTGAATTTGTCACGGCGAAAAAAATCTCGCTTCAAAGTAAGTAATCGGTATTGTGTGCTTTGTTGCTCGCGGTTTTTATTAACTTCCCGCTCCGTTTTTTTTTTTTTTTTTTATTTTTTTTTTCATTTTCCTTCTTTTCTCAAGGAAAGAACAGAATAAGGGAAGTTATTATAATCACCGCGAAAATGAAAAGTTCAGCTTTCACTAAATCTCGACGTTTGAAGGCCTAGAGAATAACCTACGGCTATTTTTGGATTGTTTTCTTGGTTTTGGAATCGATTTTTTGTCCGACGATATAGTCGAGAAAATATAGCCCGAATATCAGTATTTCGCGTTATTTTCTTGGAGCAAGTTGATTATTTTGTTGTAAGTGATAAAAATGGTGTAAGCGAATACACATCATCCCGGTTTCTGAAGTCGCGTGGGAACGTTATTTAAAAACCGATAAAACTATGATCTTAACCTTTTTCGCGTATATCTTCCATTCGATTGTAGAGCAGAAACGTTGAATACTTTTTTTTGTCGTTTTTGAAAGGTTTACAAAAGTAGACGTCGTGAGTTGAAAAATATCGATTAGATCAAAAGTTAGTGGCAAAAAACCACTAATTACGTTATTTTAAATACATAATAAAAAAAGTCGGTGTTTATTACAATAACGTCTTCTCGTCACATTTAACCATTCTTCACCACTGACAAATAACTCCTGCGGAAGTTAGAATCTGTAAGTTGAATAGCTCACGACTTATGGCCTTATAAAAAAATCAGCTAAACATCGGCCTGTACAATTCTGATGTTTATCCGACGTGACTCTGATTTTTTAATGGTAGATTTCGCAATAACATATCGGAATCCGTAATCATTTAAAAAAAGAAATCCAATTTTGCAACGAAGGGAGTTTTTTATTATACCTCCTTAGCTGCAAAATTAAACCGACCTTTTCGGTTCGAATGTTTTTGTAACATTTAATTACGGATAAAAAAAGATGACGAAGAAAGCTTTAATTTGAAAAAAAGTTTGTCGAGATTCGTTGGAAAACAACGGAGTTACAGGCCGTCAACGTTAATCGCCTGTTGTTCGACAATTTAAGCGAGTAGCGGGAAAAAATTATGATCAAAATCGGAATACCGAGTACTTTCATCCTACAAAATATTTAGTGTTCGGGAAAAAGGTAAGGAAGTGAAAAAAAATTTTCAAGAGTCAGCGGAGCGCTGTTATTCAACGGTGCGACTTCAGTCGCACTCGGGAACTGTTTGCGATAAGTGAGTCGTTTCTTTTTTTTTTTTTTTTTTTTTAATTTCGTACTCACGCGAAAGTTTTTCGTTCACAAATTTATTCGTAGTACTCGGCAACGGCGAAGCAAACTGCTCGAAGATCAGGCCGCGACTGTCTCGGCATCTGTTCTTTTGAGCCCGAGGCCCGAACTCCGACCCTATTCAAAATTCGTATACCTGAGTCTTTTCCTTCCTTCGACTTCGCTAGTCGGCAAGGAAAGCGGCTGCTACAGCAGCTTGGTAATATTTTGAATTTTAACGCAAGCTCGCAATAAGAAGAAATAAATTCCTTGGATAATCGTTGTTTTTTTTTTTTTTGTTTTCTTTTATAATAATTGTGAATTTATACAACAATCGTACGACAATTAATTGTAATTTTTTTTATTGGAACGAGTGTGAACATAACTATGGTAACATTGATAGATCATTTTTTCTGTTCATTCATAAAATAGATTAAACTTACGTTTAATGAAAAAAAATGGTTGATCTCTTGGAAGAAAAACATAATTGAATGTATGTACTTAACTAATGCGCTCATTACGGCCATAAGTCATATTCAACTTACAGATTCCAGCTTTCGTGCGAGTTATTCGTCAGTGGCAAATAATGGTTAAATCTGACGCGAAGACGTTACTGTAATAAATACTCACTTTATCATTAGGTATTTAAAACGATATAGTTGCTGATTTTTTGCCAATAACTTTTGATCCAATCGATATTTTTCACTTCGCGACGTCTAGTTTTTTATATTTTTCAAAGACGACGCAAAAAGTGTTCAACATTTTTCCTGCACAATCTAAAGGATAAAAGTTACACGCGAAAAACGTTAAAATCACAGTTTGGACCATTTCGTGGTCCTTGTAACTAACTAATTTTCAGAACGAGTAACTTCCCGCGACTCGTGACTCGAAATACCAGTTTTCACCGGAATCTCCTGAAAAAAAAAAAGAAAAGCAAAAAAATTCGACATATTTTGAGGTAAGTCGAATACCGGGGAAAGTCGGACGTCGAAAAAATGCGGTATAAATGAAGAAACAAGTCCGAAAACTAACGATCATAATTCGACTCGAGAATTCCTCCCGCTGCCCGTTCGCTTCTCGCCGTAAATCTCCTATCATACAGTTGTAAATTGTCCCCGGGAAATGCGGATCGACCGCAGGTATGCGAGGGTTTAGTCCGCGGACCGGGGTTCGAGTCTCCCGCACCGCTGATTACGTGAGTCATGAACGAACGTGCGACTCGCGTGACTCAGATCACAAACCGCGCTGCGTTTCCAAGCCTCGGCTTCGCCCAACGCCAAGCTCGACTAGCTGTAATTCTTTTATAATTTTACACGTACCGATTTCACCCGCGTTTTAACGCAAACACACAACAGACCGCGATGACTAACTCGCCGATATCGCTTGCGATGTTCTCCGCGACGCTACCGCTGCTCAATGTTTAGTATGGGTTATTCTGTTCGACGGTGACAATTATAATGTCACCTTATAATTATAGGGGGTAGAACGAGATAGACGATTCACGTTTCACGGATATCGTCGACGTTTCAAGCATGCTCTTTTCGTTTTAATTGATCACTGCTCGACCATCGACTGATTAGTCATTCTAACACTGTTCGGTGAATCACGAATACGAAATTTCGTTTAAGGAAGTCGATTTTTCGATACCGTTAATCGAGTCAATGAAAATTAGACGCCCACGGAGTAACTAGATCTATTTTTTTAAGCTTCGTTCAATTTGGAATCCTTCAAATTCTGAGTAAAGTTGGCGGAGCCGTATTTAATTGTAATTTCATTAACAAAAAAAGTCTCTGTCAAAAATTCTTTTTACTCTCGCAAATTGCGAGTTTCAGAGGTAGTTCTTTCGGCCTGGTAAAATTTTCTGTTTTTCTTCAGCTGTACCGTCGACTTGACGTCGTTTGTTCAAAACAAGGCATAATTATCGCACAAACATTCCTACCTTGTACGAATTTATACATACATAAAAATAAATAAACAATATAACAATAATTGTTAGCGACCTCTAAATATTTTCCCACCTCCTCCAGGTCTTACGATAAATTTTTTTTTTTTCAGTGTTTGTTGCAAATATTTCGCGTGACACGTTGAAGAAAAAAAAGAAAACGTTCGAAAATGAACCACCCTGACTCGTGCACAAGACGTGAAAAAGAGCCTAGTTTTCGACCCATACCTACCTACCTTCGCTCGTTACCACACCGTTCGGTGCACCCGCATGCTGGGATCTTGATCCTGAATCTGTTACGGACTACAAGGAGAATTGGATGCCGAACACGTCTTCGGAAACTGGCAAGCCGACACCGGCCTGCTGGTACCCCGATAATCCTTTTCGTAGACGTGGACCGTGCAAGGCAGAGAGCCGTAACTGCGGGCTCTTCAAGGCCATCTCGGCTCCCATCCTGGTCTCGTTCGACATCCGTTATCGTTGATAATTATTTTTATACTCCAACAGGGGTAAGCAGGTGCTCGTTGCCTAGTCCGCGTCCGCAGAATCCATCGTCGCCTAGCTTGCCGAGGAATACGCAATCCTATCGTCCAAGGACAAATCATTTGATAAAATGCATCAGGCGTCGCGTTTGTCCGTTGAAAAACGAACGGCGATCCGTTGACGTGGATTTCTTACTAATCCGAAAATTACTTTAATCGAGTAAATACAGACCAGCGAATAAACAACCACCCTGAGATCAATATGGTGTAACGTCTAGGTACAGTTTTCTCTATACTTTGTTCATTCACTGGTACATATCACCCTAGGCACGTACCTAGCCTTGGTTCAAAGATGAATCAACATCTGAACGACACTCTCAGCACGCGTGCAACGAGCAGTCAAAAAAATGTGGCGTCAACATGTGACCTACTACCGTTGACGAATGTTTCTGATCAATTGGGTAACTTGTCGTAAGATAGCGTTGGATCAACAGCAGATTATATTACAGTCTGTAGGAGTCAATAGTACCGAAATTTTTCCGACAATCTAACGTTTATTTCCATCGCGTTCCTTCGTCCGAGGAAAGTATGCGGTATTGACGAAGCCTTTGAATCGAGCCTCGATGATCTATCTATCTGTACCTTAAACGTCCCGATCCATCGATCGATGCTCTTAGGCACGGCAGTTGCGGATCGGGGGATTGGACGAGCGAAAGCGAGCCAGCTTCGAAGTGATGATCGCAATTTGCATAGGATGTCGGTATTTTAATTATCGGGATTCGTGTTTAGGATGTGCGCGCACACGCACAGTCGCGCACGCGCCGGATGTGACGTCACGGTGCGTGTGGTCTCCTCCTGATAGATCACGCCAGCAGATAGCCAGTTTGTTTTTACGCGTCAAATGCCTCGATCCCTCTGCCTATAGGCTGACCGAAGTTTCTACCTACCTACCTACCTACCTGTGCGGTACTCCGTGACACACCTGCGTCTCTTCTACGATCATTCTTTCCTACGCATATATATATGTATATATATATATGCATACATATATGGGGCATTCCACGTCGAATCAGCAGCTCATGTAACTCGCTTCCTTCGATTCTCATCATTTTTTAGTACAATATTGTTACGAACCCAAAAGGATGTCGGGAATTTTTTCGGTTTCTTCAATCGGTGATTAAATTTACACAAAATCGTTAAATCAATTACGAAAAGATCGTTTTTAAAAATCTGAAAAAATTCGCACTGATTCTATGATTCACAATGTGATTTTTGAGCAACACACACACGATAATGGGATCTCAATGTTTACTATTTTTTCGGCAAGTCTTTAGTTTTTCCATGGCGGAAGTGTTTTCGCTTTTTTTTTTAAATTTTTTACGTGCCTCGATGTAAATGGATTGCCGAATCACATTACCTTCATGATTCCGTGATCTGTTTAGATCGAGGTTACAGAAAAAAAGAACCAAAAGTAACTTACGAACAAAATAGTAAACATAGAGATCCCATTGTCGTGTGTAAATCAAAAATCACAATTTGAATTGTAAAATCAGTCCGAATTTCTTCAGATTTGAAAAAAAACATGGCGTTTACCGAACCGGATTATTCGATTTTTTTCAAATCTCACCGGTAGTTAAAAAAATCTGATAAAATTCCGAGACCTTTTTGGATCCTCAGAATGTCATGCTAAAAAATGATTAAAATCGAAGAGGATGAGGTACATGGGCTGATAATTCGACGTGGAACGCTCCATACATGCATACATAATATATAAGCGTGTATTCGATCTTATGGCGCCGTTCGTCGCGGGGAAAAAGGGGGGGGGGGGGGGGAGGCCACACGTCGGGAAAACACCGCGTGACAACGAGTGTGTGATAGGGTTTTTAAATTCACCTTTCCAATGAATTTCTAATTAAGCCTGCAATTGAATATCAAATGAGAATTTATAACACGTCTATATCCTCTAAGCTCATTTGTTCTCTAAATATGTGATCGGACTTCAAATAAATTTTACGTTCAGAGACGTCGCGTGCTTCTGCAGCTCGTCGTCCTGCGCGTTGTTTATTCGTTAGCTTCAACCAGCTCGAATTATCCACAAATCGTCTCTTTCGAACGATTTTTATCAGACTTATCACGTTTTTCTTTGGACAAATTTTTTGACCACCCTGTACCTGTGATATTATATCAATAAATTGACAAGAATTTCTTTTCGTTCGTTGCATTATTGCAAAATCCTCACCACGCATCGTCCGCACACTGTGACGTGATATTCGTTAAATAAAATTAGCCGCTCTTCAGGAGAAATCGGGCTTTCCCCCAAGTATTTTCCCAATTCGTCAAAGGCTGACTCACATTGTTCGTAACCGGTCCGATTCGCGAGTGACCGAATTTCCGCAAGAATATCATCGACGACACGATTCGCGTTATTCGCGACTCAACTTTTCTCGCATTCATGCTGCTGATCCAATATCATCTCTCTCCCTCTCTCTCTGTTCCTTTCTATTTACCTGAGTAATTGAAGCGAGAAAATGCCCTAGGAGGGAGGGGGGGAATTATCTAAAATGTAACTAATTACACGATCACCAACGCCACATCGAAGATTGTCAAAAGTCCGGGTTTATAAACGCGTATAGACTCTGCGAGAGCATCCGGCGCCGGCCAGGCAGTCAGTCGATAATTCTACTGGGATAATTTAGACACGTCTGGATGGTAATTAATTTCCCGCAGTTTCTCCGTTCCATATATTTATCCGTCTTCGAACCCCCTCGCCGTTCGCACGCAGTTTCCTTCATACGTTAGCCTCGACTCGATTAATTACAACCTGCAAAAACTGCTTCTTCTTCTTCTTCTTCTTCTTCTTCTTCTTCTTCTTCTATTCTTTTTTTTCTTCTATTTCTTTGCTTATCGGCTGTTTTTATTTATCTTCTTCTCATCATCTTGTTTGCAACTACAAACGTAACATCCTTTTCCCTCGTCCTGCACCAACGAACCTTTCTCGTAGTCATTTTCTAATCGTATATCCACGATCTCTGAGATCCCTATCTCTTGCCTGTACCCGTCACGAAATTTTTCCGAGGAAAAGGAATCTCTAGTAAAAAGAATTAAATGGCAGACCTGAAAGCTATGGAATTTTCGTAAATTCAAAAACTTACTGGGGGTTATATTATAAATAACAGTACAATATAATGTGAGTGTATGAAAAACCCGTCCATGGAATTTTAGATTTATGGTTCGAGAGAGTATTTTTTTTTTTTTTTTTAGCAAAATAACAATTGTTATGACACACTCGTGATAAACTTATAATTCAACAAGAACGATTAGCAGAGTTTCGCTTTTTTATTTTACAAATAAAACGATCAGCTACACTTCACTAGAATTCAACAACCGCTGTGAATTTTCTGGTGAAGAACTTCCAAAGTAACATTATAATTCATCCGATACTGCAATAATATAACGAAGTATATGTTCTTTTTTTTTTTCCTTGCGAATCAACTTCGGTTTCATAACAAATTTTTTTTACAGTACATATCAAGACCACCTTCACCGAAACGACTTAAAAAAATCTTCGTTTCATCACGTCTTCGTCTCTGTTTTATCTTCGCACCTGACTGTAATTAATCCACTGGTACAAGTAGAGGCGGTAAGAGGGAAAGGTGGAGTGAGAAATCGGGCACGTTAAAGTAAGAGAGAAAAAAAAACGAAACGCACACACAAAAAGGAAGATTAGAAGACACCGCGCGTTTAAAGGACCGAAGTGCTCTACTCCAAGGATTCGAGGAAACGGGACAAGATCGAAGTCGAAATTAGGGAAGTACCGGACCACCAATCGGCGTCCGGGTACGTATCCATACTCAGAAGTGGTTACCATGACAGCACGTGATAATGCGAGCAGGTGCGCAAAACGTCGTCTGCACCTGTCCACTACGTCGGCCTCGTCTTCCCTTTGCCTTCACTTCCTCTCATGTTCCCGTGTTGTGTCTTACACAGCTGCAGGGCCACCAGACGAAAAGAGGCACTTCGACACTTTGCAGGCATTCGGAACTGCTGGCGTAATTTTTTCGTAGGGGAAATAATTGGGACGATTCCCGATTCGCTGCGCCATTCGTAAATACCCCGAGGACCTTGGATTCGACCCCAGCACCTACGATTTTTCACATATTTTTATACGGCTGTAAGGTGAGTTGTACCAATTATTGTTCTAAGATTATCAACAAATTAATTTTTAGTGCTTAACCGTGTAGCGGTTGGTTTTATTCATCGAGAAATTCAAAGTCTGTTTCGTCAGTTTGTAATTTTGGAAAATAAAGTGGTCGATAATTTGGTCTAATTGTAAGAGTATCGATAAGTGGTGTACTTACCTTGATTTTACAATTGGAAAACACTTTAATACGTGGTTTTCGCCAATGTGTTTCGGATCCGAAGGAGGAGCGTCGGAGTTAGAACAATATGGCGTCGCAATTGGGTCACAGCTGATCGTTTAAGCCGACGATAAGTCGTTCATTCATCAGATAGAGATGGAAAACTTGGTGCACTGTATGGACTGGGTGAAGAATATGATAGGAATTATCGTCAACCATCATTTATCAAGGTCAAAATGAGCCGATAAAGACGTCATCGGGATCGCAAAAATGGTAAAAATTGCCATATTTTGGACAAGTTGTGCTATAAATCGGTGTTTAAAGGCCCTATTTCAATAAATTTTTCTCTCACAAGGAAACGTTTTCAGGTGTCCCCCTCCGATTTCGATGAAACTCTGGTATGTTATAGAGGGTCAAAATCGATGACATACGTATTTTTTTTTATCCGCCCAAACTCATTTAAATGGCTAATAATCACTACTTGTTTTTTGTTTATGTTTTTCCCAGCCCTTACCCCTCAAATATCTGTGCCATAGAATTAATTGAAGTAGACATATGACTTGTTTACATATGACACACATCGAATTTTCGAGTAGTTGATAGTCTGCTTGAAATGAAAAATATTTACGTTTCTTGAAAAAAAGTGATAAAACAGTAAAATGATGAGAGAGCGATGCCAGAATGAATGCGAGCCTCAAACAATGTTATTCAATGATTCATGGCTAAATACTAGACATAATCTGCAATATTGGGGAAAAAGTCGATAAGAATTCAGTTTTTGGGAAAAAATAAAGCACGTATTCTGTATTTTTTTTCATACATTTGCGTACGATTGAAAAATAACATTCAATAAGAATCATCATGGTTTTACACGAATCGATAAAAACTTGTATCGGAAAAAAAGGATGTATGATGGTGCAAATTTTGAAATCTTCATCTTCTCCGTATCGTACTGTAAAAATAAAGTCAGGTAAGATATTGAAGAGAATGACTCGCAGTATGGTACACTTTTTGCGCCTTATACTTAGTAAGTAATAATTGAAGGTCGAGTGGCATGGTCAGTGAAAGATGGCCAAAGGGTGCGCAGTTGAAGAATATCGTTTATATCGTGCCAGTGCGCGTGTGTCACGTATACACGCGTGTGTATAAGTCGCGAAGGATTTATCGACCGTAACCGCACGGACGGAGGTAAATCGCAATGACAGGTACAAAATTAAGGCACGTAACCGCTTTCCTCCGGGATTCACAGCTCCGATCGTCCATCGATCCTGGCTCTACGTCGGGCCTAAACCCACAATCGAAACGGAACGGATGGACGGACAGGTGCGTTTGCTGGTACTTTTCGAACCCGATACCCGCCTTGGCCTGGCCCACTTGGTGCCCGATCCTTGCTTACGCGCATTGCCGCGAAGGCCGTGATCCAAGCGGAGAGGCAAAACCTACGGTGGGAATCGCAAATCAAACGCTCTCTGCGCGAACGTAATTAGTGGAGGAGTGAATCGAAATTTGTAACTCAAGGAGGGGCAAGGTAAGTGTACCAGTTATTGACACGTTTAGGCCCAATTACTGACCCTTTTATTTTATAAAACTATAAATTGATGGGACAAGATGTGAATTTTTCGATGACTAAAATCAATTGCTGGACGGTTAGACGCTGCAAATTAATTTTTTGGTCATTTTATAACCAAGGATCAAACAGATACAACCAAAAAAGGTCAATGATTGGGACACTCACTCACCTCACACGGCTTGTACCGTCTAGAGTCATACCTATTTTTAGGAGTTCGTTTGAATTGATAACACCTTTTTGGGTGCGACGTCGTAGCCCAAATGTGAAAAAAAAAGTTTTCAAATGTATATGATTAAGAAGAAAAAATGTCATTTTTCGATTTTGTCGATATTTCAAGTCGATCGTATAAAAATTGACCGAGGAATCTGCGTCACCGGATTAAAAACGGGGTTATTAATTTCAATAATAAAATTCCAAAATGTTCCTGAGACTATAAATAATAAAGCCCTCAAACTCAAATTGCTCCAAGTGTTTTCATTTTGTTTAAAAAAAAAAAAAAACTGATAGATAAAAAATTTAAACTACCGGGACGAGCAAAACAGTAGAAATAAAAAAAGGTTATCTTTTCTATGGCAAGGATAGATCACAACATAAGCACAAATGAACAGGTCATGTATCTGATGTCTTTTTCGATGATAAGATTCCGTTAGACGTCTAAATTGAAAACAGAAATATAACGGAATAGAAATTTTTCATACTGCCAGTCATTTTGTCTACCGATCTGAAATCGTATTGGAATTTGAAAATTCACGGATAGTTTCTTCAGACGCTTTTTGCCCCCTCCTCCGTATTCGCATAAGAAAAAAAAAAAAAAACAAAACTAAACGTAATTTTTCACCGATCCACAATCGCTCTTCTGAAACGATCGTAGTGTTTTATTTAATTTTTTTTTTTTTGTCTTCTAATTCGTTTTCAAATCATTCAAACCGATCGCGACTAAAAAAATGTACCACCACCACAGTGTAACGAGGATTGCACTGCAGCTGCTGATGCGCTTAATATAATACTTTATAGAATGAGAGAAATTCACCGTTGCCGTTAAGATCGAGAGGATTTATAATTATCGCTGTCGTCAACAGCTGTTTTACTCAGGCGATACTCGTAATGAAATGTATGCTTACTCCCGCGTTAATAAAATTCAAAAGAGTTACGTCGGCAGAGAGGCGGGGTGGGGAGGGGAGGGGAGGGGGACGATGCCAAGCCGGTTAGTTAGTGTCGATGAACGTTGTAATTACATGTCAAGTCCGAGAGAGTGCCTCCGTATGCGGTGTCATACCAAGAAATAAATCTCCGCCTCTGTGTGCGACTCTTCGGCTTGGCAACGATCCTTTAATCGTTCCACTGTATCGAGTTACTCCCTATATTTTTTTTTTCTCTCTCTCTTTGACTCTCCTCGTCGTAGTCAGCAGTTATTATATTGTATGTATAATAATAAAATAAGCCTTAGTCTTAATATTATAAAAATTCGAGTAGCAGTACGAGGAACAAGTCTGTCAGATATTACCTGAAATATCTAAAACTCCAAAGAAAAAGAAAATTCCTACGTTTCAGTTCCGTTGGATTTTAATAATTTATCAATTGAGCTAAAAAATTCGTCATATGATAGTGTGAAATTTAAAGAGAAGAATCAAAAAGAAAATGGAAAAAAGTTCGGTACGATAGTTTCGCCAAGCAAGAAGTGTACATTGTTGATTTTACATGAACCGTTAAACTTTATATTACACTTAAAAGTTTATGTACTGTTATTTTTACATCTTACTTAGTTGGTAATCTTTTCAATTGTTTACTTTATATAATACTAAGGTGCCTTGTAGAATGCAATGTACGTTATACCTAGCTTCCAAGCGTTGCTCATATTGTACGTAATGTGTATGATTTTGTTTTCAATAAATAAATAAACATCTAACCACGTTTAGAATTGTGGATGGAATTTAAATCTCGAAACGGTGCAGAAAGGATAAAACCGGGTAGGTGGCGACGCTGAAATTCGTTCTTTCCGTTCCGCTCGGCCTCGTTTCGTATCGTTTCGTTTCGAGACTGGAACCAGTCGATCGTTAAAAATTGAAAACTCGAATAACGACAGGAGGATAAACCGAGAGCGCGGGGCTCGGCTGGAAACCTCTCAAGGGAAAATTCCCCGTCTCGTGGGTCGGCCTGACTGCCTCGGGGACTGTAACTTAATGTCTATCCTCCGTGTGCGAGACGCGTATATAATAGAGCACAGCGCCTGTCAATCCCGCCAACATCAGCTAAAGATCCTCGCTAAATCGGGTCTCGATACTTTTCTTCTCCTTTCATTTTATTTTTATCCTTCATCATCTCCCTCTTCTTCTTCTTCTCTCCAGTTCCCTCGCATTCGAAAGAAAAAAAAATAAAATAACTTCGCTTGTGGTACCTGCCTGCCTAGTCCCCGACCACCATCCACCACTACCTGATTTAAACGATTTGACGGTGACCGAAGTTCACAGCCAGCCTTTTGATCGCTCAAAACGAATTCCACTGACTATAACCACGTCCCTCAATGCCGGTACACTGTACGCCTAACCAAACTCATGCTAGACGTGCAAGAAAAACAAGCGTAGTATGTGTATGAACGGTTCTTTACTTATCGCGTCTGGTTACTTTTTTTCCTATCCATAACAAGAGAAGACACACTACCGCGGCATGTTCGCCAGTGTTACCAGAGCGAGAAAACTTTACGATCTTTTGGGGTGATTCTAGATCCGATGGCTTCTTTCCTCCGATCCAACTTTCCTTCCAACTTGTCCCGACCAATGATCATTTTTTCGTAATCGCTGTTGGGGCGTCCAAGGAATTCACGGGGCCGAATGTTTCGAAAAATTTATCCAAAGGCAGAGCCGAGGGCGATTCTACGCCACTGTCGAATCCTAGTGGACCTTACAGCGCTCCGGGGTTTCCTGCCCGAAGATGCCAGCTTCATCTTGAGCCCGGTCAATACAGGTAGTTTTCGAGCAGGTAGGCAGGTTTGGCCTAATCACGAAATGGACCGTAGGACGATCTGCTACCTCAGCCTCTGGTGCATCTGCTGACGGGTTGAGATTAAGTTGAACTGATCGGCATGACCGAGAGTCCCTCATATTTTCGAGCCTACTACACCGTTCGATAGTATCGAATTTTCGTTTTCTTTCATTTTTCTTTTTTCTTTCTTATTTTTATTCCCTATAACCCGGTAATGAATTGGGTATAAAACTTGTGCTCGTTCTCTCATTTCCCCCTCGTCGCTGACAGAGCTATTCCCATGGACCGATCTCATACCTGCGGTTCATCGCGACTCTAATTCTTCTGCCACCGTCGCGTTTAAACGAGAACCGATACCGATCTTAATGTCTCCTCGATTATTTCACATGTGTTTTGTACCAAGCGTCCGCGACATGGAGGGTCAGGTTTCCCCGTATACCTGGTGCGCGCGAGGGCCGGTTGAGAACCTGGAATTATCTCGATGCTCGGAAGTGCGGCCCTTCGCGAAGAGCGTCAGGACAAGAAGGAGAGGAGCAAAGATCCAGGCCAAACTCGCCAGCTGTTGCGTCGCCGCGTTTTCAAGAGCCTTTCAGGACTCACCAAAGCACCTTTGCTTATTCTCTACTTGCTGCTTTTGAGATAAACCTGAAGGTCCCGACGATGCCGAACTCCGGACCGAGTCCGGGAACGAAAACTTTCGTATTGCTTCTGTGGACAAGATTTTGTAGCTCGCAAAGTGTGCCGGGCAAACTTGATCCAGCCATATTTTTCCGGTCACTGCGCGGACGATAAACAGCGACAAGTTAAAAGTGTTTTCAAGTAGTTTATCATCAATTCCGAGCAATGGAAACGAATTAGGCTTGCCTTCAAGTGCGATGTAAAAGTAACGTAAACCGGGTTCCAAGGCATCTTGATGATCTCTTATTCTCGTATCGTCTCACGCTATATTGGACTGACGAAACATTTAATGGGATACTGAAAAACGCTACTCAACTGCAGCTGCAACGCGATCTGGTTACGCGGTTGGTTCAGACGTCGTAAATTACGATGAAAATTATTTCAACTAATGACCCGGGAGGGAAAAGGTGTATTGAACAAGAGTTTTCACTTGCTCATTGGAATCGAAACCTGGTGCGCTCCAACTCCGAACGGAACGGAACCCTGCACGAGAATCTGATCCGCTGTACAAACACACCTCTACAATATTTATACATATACATGTATATATAATATTTATGTATTCCCGGTGGCTTCAGCCGCTGCAGGCATGTAAAGACGCTCATTTTCCCTCGTAGATATCCTGTTATACAAAACTGGGCCCCGCTGCGGCTGTTCCAGGGAGAGTTTTTGCTCCTGGAAGGAAATTGTGACGGGAAGATGCGGAGGGCCATTCAGGATCGGACACCTCCTTCCTATTCCTCTATTCCTCACGGTGCGCGAGAGCCGTGACCTCCTTTTTGTGTCCCGTCCACCGTGCTACGCTATATATACCTGGAGGAATACCAATCCTTAGAAACTTCATCGCTGGTTCTAGACGCCCGGACGCGTTCGCCACGGACCCAACCTATTCCCTGGGCTTCGTTCTCGTCTCTTGCCGTGAGTCCTTTTCAGATGAACCTTGGGCTTTTCTTTTTTTTTTTTTCTTTTTCTTTGTGTCAGCTGAGCTGGTAGTCCAGACCTGTCCGAATCACAATGAGGCCCTCACCTTTATACGCAGCTCACCTCCGATCCACCACGCACACCGATTTATCTTCACTTCTCCGAGCTCTCAGGCTTTTAGTCATGCAGATAGCATTTTTTTACCCCCACACCGGTCTTAACCTGGATATATCAGGCGTTTTGATCACCGCCGCGATGTTTTCCCGTTGCAGGAATAAATTAGAATGGATTTTCCATCGGATACCTTAGGTAAGTGAACCAGTTATTGACACGTTCGAACCCAATTTATTCGCCATTTTATTTTGCCAAAATCTCTAAACTGGCGGTACTGGTTGTGAATTTGTCGATTGCTAAAACCGATTGCTAGAGGCTTGGACACTGAAAATTTATTTTTTGATAATTATAGAGCTGGGGGTCAAACGGATACAACCAAGAAAGGTCAATAACTGGCACACACTTACGTTACACGCCACTGAACCGCTTCGCAATTAATTCGATTCTCTTACTTTTCGCATTTGAGGCTTTGAATCCATTATCCATGCTCTGGAAATAACCACGACGACGGTCAGGTTATATTGCATGGTGATAACTGGCTACACTGTACATACCGATTCTGCTAAATTATCCACGTCTGTACACCACGTGCATACCTACGTATGGGTGCATAATATGTATCGTATACCCATATCTATCGGGCCCCAGTGCAGCTATCAATCTCTCCATAAGCAGATATACACGCAGGCCACCACCCCATTTATCGCTTCTGCGGAGTTCCGCGCCGCGAGTGAGTTGTGTGGCTTTTATATAAACAGAGATAGGTAGGTGCTACACCGTAGCGATGGTGGTAAATAGGTGTGCATACTGCCGTAGGGAATTATGTTTGTACAACTGCTTTACGCCGTTTCCTCTCCTCTTTCTCTGCTACGACTTCTTCCATCCGCCTTACGACGGTACCCCATTCTCATCGCATCGCACTACGGAACAAACGTTGGCTTTAACTCTTAAACTCCCCGATGGTCCCAGCTGACCGTTCCCGGGAACGCGACTCATCGTCTGCAGAGAAATCGAATTCAGTTCCGTTTTTACACGTTTCATTTACGGTGGTTTATTATTACACACCCATATGAGAATTCAAAGTAAATGAAGAGAAATTTATGCCGACAACTCTTGTGCTCTGGTCCAGGATCTATGCTGCTTGCCTGCCTTTCGAGAGTGAGGTATATTCTCGCAAAGTTTGCTTAACCCCGTGATTTCATCGTCCGAGTTATAGCACGCATGAATACGACGAATACGGAGTGTGTATACCTATACCGAGGTCCGTTCAACGTTGCGCACTCAAACGTGAACCGCAATCCCTGCAGACCCTAAATAATTTATAGACTATTGGCAGTGGGCATACCTTATTTCTAATCTCTACCCTCGAGTGCAGGACCAACGGCTCTCGTGTAAATACGTCACATGCACAATACATATATGTGCACGCACCCATACTAATTCGCGTAGCATTTCACCCCTGACAGATACACTTATGTACTTGGGTTAGGGTTGTGAGGTTTGGTTGGTCGATGAGGTCTAACGGAATGTTAAATTGTGCGTTTGGTAAATCAATGTTTCGAATTTCTATCTCTTCCAAATCAACATCCAAGCTAGGCTCGTCTTTTTTAACTACCGTATCGATTCACTTTCGAGGAGTCAATCCTTGGTTCTGTTCTCTGAATATCTTTTCCCTCTTTCGAAAATTTATGTACTAGCATTTTTCTAACGTTTCCGACTATTCCTGCCCGCTCTTTTTCTTCACGAATTTGAATATGCATGATTCCTCATTTACTGGGGCGAGCTATAAAACATTGAAAAAGGTGGCAGAACCCAGGAGAAATACGGAGTGAAAAAGAGGGGCGGCAGGGAGAGAGGGACGGAAGCACGAGTCGCGATCTAGGTCGCCCTCGAGGCAGGCGTCTCTCTGTTATACGGACGCATAAATCAGCTGACGCCCTTCGTAAGCCCGTGTGTATACACCATACGCATGCTCTCGACCATTGCCATGCGCCCAAGTGCGCGCTGGATGATGAATAGAGAGCCGAGAGGAGAGGAGAGGAGGACTTCGTTATGCATGCATGCGCATCCAGGGTCCTATTATAGGAACGTGTCAAGTACCCTCTGAATCCGCATCAAACTTTTAATACAGGGATCGGACGAAAAGGAACCGCAGGGTAAGGCGAGAAAACGAATGGACATCGACTCTTGGAGTCAGCGCGAGATCGAGAATCGTTACGTTGCTGTGGTGCAGAGTATAAGAAAAAAGGCGAGAACGAATTTCTTTCGATATGCAGAATTTGCGGTTAACCGAAGTAAACTTGACCGAGAAGATTGGGAAACAAGTGTCGAAGCGGTCGTTTCGTTTCCACATGACTCATGAGTCGTGCCAATTTAATTGTCGTAAATGTTTGTTTACCTCGGCTCCAGCCCGAGATTAAAAATATCGCTTGTACCTAACCTGAGCCAATAAACGAATTATACAGTGTCGTCGAACTCGATCGTTAAGTCGCTGATCTCGGGAACGAACGTTCGCTTAACATTGACAGTGCGCCGAGGTCAGACGAAATGAAGGTAAACGAGGAGGCCAGTGGCCAGACGACGCAGAAGTTCTAGAAATCACATAATCCTCAGTCAACGAGAGTCACCGGCTCGAGTGTTGAAACGAATATACCGAAACCGTACAAAAAGTGTAATCAAGTATTTAATAAACGCTGGGTGCTGATGATTTAAACTTTTTTCAACGTCGCAACATAACAAGTCGTAGCTTTCGTTTATCGCATTGAAGAAAAAAATTTGCTATCCGATATTTTCAAAGATGACTATGTTACGCAACTTGATTGCATCTCTAACTGAACGATTAGCTATAGCGAGGATGATATTTTTTCAGGTCCGTATACACACTTTCTTCGACATCTGACGACGATAAATGCTACATACAACAGAAAAAAAAACGGTTTTTCGGAGGGTTCGTAATCAAGTGATTAGAAAACCCAGAGTTAGTTAAGCACGTCCACGATGAACCATGATGTCCCATGCACCAAGAGGCACGAGACTTGAGTGATACTAAGCAGACGTTTTCCCAGAGAATAACGAGAAATAGATAAGTAAAGTCAGAAGGGTCGAGATCTGGGACGAAAAACATGCACGATATATAGAAGGAACGAGACTCGAGAGTTCCAGTTTTGCCACTAGAGTGAAAGTCGACGGCGTGATGTTCTGCAAAATTGGCCGTTTTCCCGTCACGCAATGCTGCTACGTGTCTGTAACCCACCCTTCCTGTCCCTAGGGTGGTTTACACGCACTGCATCCTGGAGCCGGGGAGTCTGGTGTGTATCTTTGTACTTTATTGCCGAAATTGGAGTGAGTCTAGTACTGGAGTCGAGAGGAGTTTGGATGTGGCTGGTTACGTTTCGACGGTTAGCTCCGGTTTTCTTGTCTTTACACTCTACCGTCCGCATGATACGCAGACACATCTTTTTACTAGGTCCGAAGGTTTAAGGGACCAACTATGGAGGATAGAGGCACGGAGGACTATCTCCGCGCACAGAAAGTGTCCGTAAAGTAGAAGGAAATTAAGATGGCTTTTGCTGCAGCAAAAGTTCCACAAAGCGGCAATCAGATTCTTTCTCTCATTGTTTATGAGTGCCATTCTGGCGACTTGTTGAACCAATATTTCCTACTTTTTGGCGGACACTTTTGCAGTTGAAAACCCATATGAGATACTTCTCCGTACCTCTACCCTCCATAGCACCAACGAGATGTTTCCTCAAGGGACGCTGAAACGGTCAGGCAATTGGTGCAGGTTTGATTTTTCCACGGTCATTATCGGGGTGAGTCCAGAAGTAATCACTTACACTGCAGGATTGATCGGCCCTTTGAATCAGAAACCGATTACACGTGTATACAAGCCATGTTTATTTTCCCCTCGTGCGTGCCTTTGAGGGTTGTAGGTAGATACATAAAATCGCACCGAGCAGATTGGAAGCATCCTCGTGGTTCGAATGTACTTTATTCAATATATGATGTATTTGCTTGGACGAATCTCGCCAGATTCGGCTGAATATTCGAGGATTCTTCACGGCTAAGTGTTGGGAATGAAGTTGATTCAACTGTTTTCTGTTACTCGACCGTCGGGAACGTGGGCAGGGAAGGTTGAGAGGTGAAATTCTGTGAACAAACATGTCGAGGCGATAAGGTTCCCCGGCGCAAATATTGAATAAACGTAATGCGAAGGCGTATTTGGTATCCGGGGCTGGCTGGCCGGAGCTCACGAGAATTAATACGTTTTAACTCCGTTTCTGTTAAACCCCCATTTCGCCCCCTCGCTTACGCGTACGTTTCTGATAAACATCGCTGCACTGAATTATTAAGGCGTTGCGCAACGCCCACGCGCTGCCATGCCGCTGTCCATTGCCAAAGCTTAAACACAGTGAGCACCTGGCCGAAACCAATAGCTAACACGTTGTGCACACCTAGCATACACCTTAAACTTGCTTGCCTTAGTGGTTCCTTGGTGATTCAGCTAGTGTAACACCACCGCGGTTGATTATCATCTAAGTACTTTTCTGCCGTTCGTCAACACATCGATGAAACGAAGAAATTAAACGAAACGAAACGGTGACGATGAATGTTCTCCACGATCTTCACTATGTATGAAGGTTGTTATTCGTTCATTCGGGGTTGAAACCGCTGTTTCGCATCTTTCAAATCCTGCCTACCGAGGAACAAAGGTCAAATGACCAGAACGACTGGTTTCATCGCTTGTTGGGAATCGTTATGAATTTTGGTCTCATTCAATCAGCTTGAGGGGTTATAAATAATCCGGATTTTTCAAGATTCGATTTTTCTAATTTCATTTTCGTGATGTACATATATTCAAATATATGCACAGAAAATTTCATGTCGATCCGACGAATATGCTCGAAGTTACGCGCACATTTGCAAAGACGCCCCGGAGCGGTTGAAAGTGCTTTTGAAACTTTAAACGCATTTTTCTTAAAACTATGTTTTCAAAGCCGGTTTTGAAATAAAGACATATCGGATTGAAGTTCAATGTTACCCAAGTATCTGTATAAATTTCCATGTTAATAAATTCAAATTTCTCTTCGTGAAAAATTCTTCAAAATTCGCTTCTCTTCCGCCTCCTGACTATTAGGTATAACCCCTTAAGGAAAGTAAAAAACATCGATCTTTCAGGTCGTGCTAAAAATGAGCGGTTCGAAGTGTGGAGAACTCGGCTGGAGATAAATCTTTCCAACGCTTTTCCTGGAATGATATCTCTGAAAGCCGATGCATAAACGCTGATAGAAATTGTTGAGGGAATCGAGGGTCTTCAATAGTCGAATATCGTACTGTGGCAGACATTCGTGGCAAGCTGGTTATTCCCGATCAGTGTCCGAGATCTGGGATATAAGTATGCGTACGTACTCGGTAGAATGGGAAGCGAGTCGAAATACGTCTTCCATTTACAACTTGGCGAGTGCCGCGAGGGCCTTGCGTCGAGCAGGTGAAGCACACAGCTGCTGGACAGCTGGACCGATATCAGCTCGTGGATACAGCGAACGGAGAGAGCCCAATGCCGCCTACCTTTATTGATAACACGTGTCGTTCGAGGCAGCCTGTTACGCAACGGTACGCGGCCTGTGGCCATGGTCCACGTGTTGTAGGAGAAATTGAGTATTTGCATGATCCGTGCCAGTTGTGTTCTTCGTTTTAATCGCTGCACGCGTACAAGCCAATTTCAACATTCACGTGCAAGTTATAATATCACGACACCCAGTAGGTATAAGAAGAGTTCTAAATACAGATTCCATTATCGATACTTACCGACACTTAGCGAATGACACGAACCTTTTACCCTCACAGATTCTGAAAACATTCTAGAAATAGACATGACGAAACATGATTTTTACGTTGAAGGAAATTTCTTGTTACTGATACTGTACAGTGCTTAACTATTCTCACTTTCCGCGATGACCAGATAATATGGTTCTGGGTATAAAATGTAATTAGTTCAGTAGCTGTAATTAGAAACAGTAATAGAAGGTTACCGATGGTTTTGGATATACTCACTTGTTGATTCATTTCCTTGTGATTGTTGCGACAATTTTATGTTGGTATGACACTAATGAGTTGTCGAGTCACTGTGTAACTGGAATAATGAAGGTAGTAACTATGCAGACAGGTCAATATTACAATTACCGGAAAATGGAGTAGTTTCGAAGACTGTAATTACGCTAGTTAGTTACGAACATCGCATTCCTTTGTAATTGGAACGATATTTGAGGTATGCCCAGTGTGACGACACTTCATTTAACTTTGATCCTACGATATTTTTAACCAAAAAGAAATTTCATCAACAGGATGAACATCAGGACGACGATGATAATGTTGTACGAAGAGCTCAACATTTATCGGAGTTTCAGAGTCAGTAAACCAAGAAAACAGGTGGATTTCTCACGTGGCAGAAGCCGAACGATCGAAAACGTTTTCGAGCGAGTTTATTTGGAACGAAAATAACCAAACGAAGAACTTGAACAGCCAGGTTTAAGCAGTGCGACGGGCTCGGCTAACCCAAGAGATAAATGGCGGACTGAAAGAAGAACCTTTGGGTTATCTTGTCGGACCTCGTCCTCCCCTCGAACTCCAAGGGCTTCTTCACGTCTTTCGTGATTAGAAGGGACCGTTGCACTGCAGGTAAATAAATGACTCAAGTTCGACCGTCGGTTCCTCGAGTTCCTCAAATGCCCCCAGCACTACCTAGTCTACGGACGCAGTTCCCGTAACCCGTTGGCCAAGTTGCGTAAGAGATTGGCACAATGGGCTCACCTGCCTCCTTACCTCGGACCTGCAGCCATCAGCCGGCGCGTTGGCCACGTTTTCCTCCTCTCGACCACATCCTTCATCCGGCGCCCGGTTCACACATGCTTCAACGCCGCGAGGGGTTGAGGCAGAGGAGGATGGAGGCGGAGGGACTCGTTCCGTCTTCGCTGCACACGCAGGTGAGATACGCACACCGAAAACCGGCGACACCTCGATCCCGGAGGATCGACTTTCATACGGTTCTCACAAGATTCAAACCTCAGGGGTGATGACCCCGCCTCGAAGCGGCGCGGGGAGCTCTTTAAACGCCCGGCGATTCTCCATCGAGTGGAAATTTTTTTTCCAAAATTTATATTTCACTCGAGCCTGCGGGTGGGCACACGAATATGCTCTCCAGACTCCTGCCGCCATTTCGCAGGAGCAGATGGCAGCTGGCGAGGCACGAAACGATCGGCCGCGAATTTGCAATGTCATGAAAATGTCTGCCGATTTCTTTCCTTGTTTTTTTATTTTTAAACGGTAATCTGAGTCGAGGTCAATTACACACTGAGAAAAATTTTTACTTTCGGTTGCCGCTCAGTTCTTAGCTATTTGCAGTTTTCCTACGACACGAGGAAAGGGCGCAGCTTACCGAAGAGAGAGTAAAACTCTTTGTAAAATGCTCCTCGTTACTGCAGTAGGGTTTATCACTAATATTATTATTGTTACTATCGCTGTTGCATGGCTTGTACACCTACCTAATACCTGATACTTACGTAAAACCCTCTCTGTATAAGCTCCAAGTACAATGCTCACGAATACACGAACAAGAATTTTCCTCCAATCCCTGCGGCTTTTATACAGCTTAGCCTCTCTCTTATACTGGTTTTCTCACCCCCATAGGAAAAACTAAAATGTATAGAAAAATAGGGAACAAACTGAAAGAACTTGCCATTGGACGAAGAGGTGTAAAAAAGGTTAAAAGGGAAAAGTTTTTCGGTTCCGACAAAGAAAAAAAAACAAAAAATCTCCGAATCCCGCGATTATCCCACCGGCATTGTTGTGCCATATAAACATTCCGACAGTGGCATTTATAGCCCAAAGACAACTCCGGAGTCCTTTTTTGCGTGCACGTTCTGCCGTCTTGCAATCAGTAAGTATAATGTGCACACGTATGTAAATATAAGTACATATGTAACACATGCTTTAAAAACTTTTGTAGTTTGATACACAGATAATGTTCGAGTGCATTATGTATATGTCACGGAATATACAAGGAGTCCTTGAGTTTACTGTATTACGTTATAATATGTATAACAATAACTACAATGACCGTCTCTATGGTAAAATTACACACTAACGGGACCACTGACGTCATATTTTATTGAAATTAGTGCAAGGTTACGTCATTTGGCCGAAATAGGTTTGTATGTTTACTCCGGTGGTTTGTGCCGTAATTCCTACTGCATAAGCTGCGTATTATATGTATGTACGTTACCATCGATCTGATATAATATCAGGGCACTTGGCTACCAAAATTGCGTCGGCAGCAATCACTCTGCACGATAAAAACTAAATGTGATGGCGAAGGTATCGCCGTTTTTGTTTAATCGATTAAAGACCTCGGTAATTATCATCGTTGCGAGGATAAACCGAAGGATCAAAGTTTCGAATTGAAATATCGGTGTTACTTTTTCCATTTTTTTTTTTCGTTAGTCCGTGTAACGGAATCGTGAAATATGGTCTAAAAAATTGGTGAGAGTTGAATAGAATTTGAGTCTCACATCGAGACACGATCAATATTTGAGAACTCCCGCATCCTTTCAAAGATACAAGAATAAATTCATCGTCGTAAGACGTTTGAGTCTGATTTCGCTGTACATGCGAAATTTTTGATAACTCGTGATATCGGAGAAGTTTTTCATGAACAAACGCATGTACGATTTGTCGTGAGCGGAGGCACGTTTGCGTGTTGAATCTGAGAGGGAGACGTGTACGTTTTCAACTATCGCGAGTTTGCTGCGTGTCACAATCGCGTACATACAGACCGAGATCACCTCGTGCGATAGTGAAGTCGGTATGCCACACAATGAATTAAAACTGCGTAAAGAATCGGGCGTGTATGCATTTACGCACATGGAGTCAAATAATATCGTCGAGGCGTGCGTGTTAAGAAAACACTGATAACGGTGGGCGAGTGTTTCGCTTTTCAGGATCTGTGTGACGTACACTCGGGTCACAGAAGTGTTGAATCAATGACTTGAAAATTTTTACCGAAGATAATCTAGTCACGTTTGTACTTCGACAAAGTCCCGATGATATGGGAGGAAACTCAAAAACACTGACACTGAATTTCAACACATTGTTAAATTTATAAAAAAAAAAAAAAAATCGCCTTATGGTACCACGTTTTTTTCTTCTTTTTTTTACCAAAACGTTGGATTGCTTGAAAAATCGTTCAAATTTGCACCAATTACACTGCGTGCTGCGGAATTCAACATGTCTTTCGGGAATAGCTCGCCATTTTTGAATATTTGTTTGTAATAATTTTTTGTATCATAGTTAAATATATGCCTAATAATTTACTTAAATATTATTATTACTTTACTACCTATTCTTCTGTCCGAAAAAAAAATTGTTAATAAAGCGCTTTTTTTAGGTTTCTACATGATTTTACTCCTTCAGGAGGTGCCCTTGTCGATTTTGACGCTGTCGTATGTATACATATATCTCGAAACATCGGAGCTTACGTATGTCAAACTCAAAAACGGGCTTAACAGCCTCATTCTATACGCAATTCCGAACAAAACGACTTGTGTTCGTCGCAGAAATACAGAAATGGCATCAATTCTACCAATTTACTATTGCGATTTTGTGTAATCCATGCCGTTTCTTTATTTCTGCGTCAAATGAAAATGGATCCGCGTGTTTTTGTTCCGAATTGTGTACAGACCGGAGCCGTCAAGCCCTTCTTTGCCTTCGGAATAGGTGGAATTCGATACTCGAAGACACATATACGTCAACGTCGAAATCGAATGGCCGATTTCAATTTCCATATCAGCCGCCCTCGTCGCTGCGCGTTTCATCCGCTTCGCTTCGCCCTCTACACGCTTGCATAGTTCGTGGCCGACGGCAGCGACGCGCAGCGACGATCAATGCAACACTGATCGCGCGTGATCGCCGCGAGCGTCCGCCTGCACCCGGATAATTAAGCTGGCATCGTATACAAGTAAAACTAGGTATATTATACGTTACATGCCTACGTCGAGGGCTTGGAAACGCTCTCGTTGTCGTTTTACGCGCGCAACAGACTTTGCAGGTTACGGGTTGTCACGCTGTAATTCTTTTGTTTCTTTCTCGCATGTAATATCGATGTGAATGAAAGAGAAAAAGAACAGGAATATGTATAAGTACATGAATATGTGTGCGTAAAGTAAATAAACCGTTTGACCCCGTTTGAACAACAACGCGCGACCGCCTCGCATGATCTTTGTTTACTTTTTGACCCCCGACTTTGGTAAACGCCTCGAGTTTACTCAAGTTTCTGTTCGTTCGTTACGACCCTGAAGCAATGCGGACAGGCTTCGACTTCCTCGGCCACCCTTCGCAGCCTCGGACCTTATTGGATCATCCCATCCTCGATCCGACTCGGAAATTTGAAATTTCAATCGTAACGTGTCGAGACTCGTAAGCTCTCGACGACCTTGCGTTTCAATTTTAACGTGCAATTAATTGTTTCTCTTTTAATACGACTCTGTTTTTCTTTTATTCCATGTATTCTCAAACTTTTCCTCCTAGAGATATAACTCCGAAAAGTTGAATTTTCACTACCCACCATTATCGGATATTAAAATTCGTCAGATTTTCAGCAAAATCGTCTAAGCTGTTTCCGAGTTGCTCAAAAAAACTTACATTCTTTTTGTTCGGTAATATTTCGAAGACTGATTCCAAGACTTCGTCTGACAATGAAATTTAGTCCATTGGTTTGATTTCATCGAACTTAGAACCGATGAGATTTCTATCAAAATTTCGTTGCCTGACGTTGATTTGAGCATTTATGTGTTATACGTATTACAACCATAATTTTTTATCCGCGTCGAATGCTCGGTAATATTCATTTTCCGAGCAAATTGAGATACTACCTATCGTTATCAAGTTACATACATATACAAATATGTATCGGTGCATCCTTGGTTTCATTTTTTTTTCCACAGTAGTTTTTGATAGAGTTCAACTCGGAATAAAAGTATACGTTCCAAATGTATATAAATGTACATATATATACATAGCTACATGCACGCGTGTACGCGTGCGTATGTTTCTGGGTAAATAATCAGCTTTAAACTATAACACGGTCATTTCCGTTGGCTGTCCTGCACTATAGCCGAATCACAGAGCCTATCTCTGCAGCCGACTCAACTGGCTCGCTGTGTGTGTAACACGTAGTTGTATAATTGTACAACCTAATTTGTAATATGTATATAAATACACGTGTATGGAGTATATTTTATAACGTCAAGTCGAAAACAGGAAATGAGACCTTTCACAATTTATTGTTACCGTTATTATTATACGTATATCACAGTTAGACGGTTTTTACAGAACACTTCAGCATTTTTATGAATTTTTTTCTCCCGCGCTTGATTACGTTACTTCAGTTGTATCGGCGTGATCGACGAGTTCATCTTTATCGATATTCTCGCTAATAATTAGGCAACAGAAGGTAATTATACACGTTAGTTTAAAACGTAAGCGTAAAATTGAGTTCGACGAGCTGACGAAATTAAGTAACGAATTTACTGACAAATTTTATGGGGATAATAAATCAAGTTGGTGAAAAATGGAGCTTTTGTTATTACAGTATTTAAAAAAAAAAACATGTTTGTCCGTTCGATTACCAAAAATTATCGAAAATCTGCGGTAAAAGTAGTCGTCATTTATTCCCATACTTTCCCAATTCTCTCCACTTCGTATGCCATATTTCTCTTGCTGTTCTTCCCACTTCCGGCAACGCGTTACGGGCGTGATACTCGCGTGGTTTATTAACAAGCGTTGCATGATGCGGTTCCGTCGCGTCGAACGACGAAACCGCAGAGCATGAGTTGAACTCAGGGTTCCGATATATTGCTTACCCACACCTACATCGTAATCGTGGAAAAATAAAATTCGAATGGAATTTTCCGTGCAGAATAAGGTTTTCTAGCTTTTGTATTCAAATCTGTAATCAACTCAAGTGACAAAACCTATGCACATAGAATTTTTTCTATTTTATTTACCAATTTTGTGGTACTCGTAAAAAAACCCGGATATGGTAAATCTGATGTTGCTCAATATTTCAGTACTTTCGAATTGAACGAAGTCGAATAACTGTCGGATAAAAAATGTATATTTTTGAAAATAACTCAGGAAGAACTTGGCCGATTTGACTGAAAATTGAATCAGCTGCAGGATAGAAAGGAACACAACGATTGAGACGAAAATCATAAAAATCAGTTGATTCCTTCTCTAGATATTGTTGAATAAAAAATTGATCGCAAGCCGAGACATCGATACGAAAATATATTTGAAAACATGAAGACACATTTCATTTTCACTATGATATATAGTAAGTAGTGGGAAAGTGGGCCTTAGCAGGCAAAATGGGCTCTTTGTACAATGAAATGTGATTTCAACAATTATCGGCAACGCTTGAAATATATTTTTAGGCGAAAGACAAAAAAATGGAGTTTTTGAAATTAGTCTAACATAATTCCTCCCTTAAGGGGCCCATTTTGCCCGTTCCTCCACTACCTCCAGGTAACAGTTTTCGCTCTTCCGTGACGATTTCCAAAAAATCACAACTTCGCAAGGACGATACGAAGAACAAGAAACGGACTTCAGACTGGATTGTAGACCGTTTCTTTTTCCACCATCCATCCCAGGGTTGGTCACATGCCGCAGGCGTGAAAGACTGGCGTGTTTGAAACGTGAAAATGAAACCGTAACTTCTCCGGACGCGCGAATCGCATTACCGAAAGCCGCTCCCGGTCATGGGGCTACAGCAGTCAGTCAGCGACGGGGGAACAGGGCCGATATTTTAGGAATCGTCGAACGGAAGCTTTCCCGGAATTTGCCGGGCACCTACGGCCTTTAAAAATCGAAATTCACCCATCAGGATGTGGGTCTTGGGTTTCAAAGGAAGTGGATTGTAAACGACTCCCCGTAAGCTCGGATGTGTGCTCGGCTCACGCGTTTCCCTCACAGGGACACACGTAACGCCGCAGCCGCGTGTCTCCGAGAACTTGGCGCAGAATCCTGAAAACAGGGAAATTCTCACCCTGGAAATCGACGAGGACAGGAATTGGGAGGTAAGCGAGCGGCTTCGGACTGGCCATTAGCCAGAAGATCTCGAACTTTCCGTTCTCACACCTCAGGTTCCAAGTTCACAGAGAACAAGAAAAAAGAATAATATTGAATTCGGATTCGTGATTACCGATTGTAAAGCGCTCGGATACCACGTTACATGGAAATATGATTGATTTTTTTTATTTTGAACCACTGCAATGGATCCAGCATTAAAAATTTTGGTAGCCTGACCTCGGGTTCGTTATCGGGGACCCAAAAAACTTCAGCCTGTAAAATTATATGAAATCCTTCCAATTTTTGCGAAAATATGTTGTTTGATTTCATCATGATTTCAAATAAGATCACTGCCTTTGAATTTTCATTTTTAGCATTTCCTGCCATCGGATTTCATGAAGATCCATTTTGATTGTTGTACGTGCGAAGGACCGTGACTGGAAATGTCGATCAAGTTGTATTTCATATTCAAAAAGGTCAGACTTCTCAGGTTTTTCCCGATAGCACAAAGTAGGTATATACTTAAAACTCGACGGCGATGATTTAGATCGGAAACGGAAATAAAATCGACGATCGTGTTCACCGTAAACGGAAAGACCCAAAAGCCAATGAATTTGAGGATTTTCATGTCTGGCAATTGCTGTACACTGGAAAATATCCGAATTACTAGTCAGATCGAAACTGTCACCCTAAAAAGTAACAGTCCGAAAGTTTGCGCATCAGGCCATGTAACGAATACCCTGCTGTGTTGCGAAATTGCAGAGGATAAAAGGAAGCAGTAACGTCCCCTTTTCGCCCCTCGCCTTTTATTTTTCCTTACCGTTTTCCGCCCCACCGTGCTGCCATCATGCGACGACGATTAGTTCCGGTTCCGGCGAAGCTGTTCATTACACCGGGGGTAGAAATTTCGCCACCCCAAAAATACCTCAGAGACAGGTGAGCATCGTCGCAGGTGGAAACGATCCGAACGGCCTTAAAAATAAGTAGGATCAAGGTCCTGAAACGTAAAGTCACAGGTGGTCGTCGGAATGCGATGACATACTGCGGTTAGATTATTTTACAATCTTTTGAACAACCACGCTTGCGTTTAGAGTGGAGGTGAATGAAATTAACGATTGACCAGAAAAAGAAAAGGAAAAATAAACATAAAAGAAAAAGCTAATACTGTGCAAGTCTTTTCGTCAATTCCGTAGCGGATGCTTCTTTCGCTGAGCTTTTTTCCAATTTTCCTCATACACGGTTCGGCAGAATGTCGGCTGTCCATCGGTAAAAACAGCTGTACCCAATACTCGTAAAACGAAAGAAGCGACCCAACCATAATAGAGCTGCAGAGGCATAATAACACGGGGGAAAATTGTCAGTTTGGTAAATAGTTGTACGGTATTAGATACGTGCGGTCTCGATTTTGGGTATAGAAGAAACACGCGGAGGATGAAGACGACACGCGAGGCAAGCGTTTTTCTGATAGAATCGGAGGAGGAATACGCCGGGATGCAGGGTTCAACTATTTCCGGAAGGTTAATTCCAAAAGTTATCTAACTCCTCGACGGCGATTCTATCCGAGAAAGAAAAGGAAGGAAAAGAAAATGAAAGATAAATAACAATGAGAGAAAATAAAAAGGAGACCGGCAAAGGGGGGGGGGGGGGGGGAGTTAAAGGAGGAAAATAAGCCGGAGTAAAAAAGAAATGCAGGAACGAGAAGTTCTATACACCACAACTTTACATTGTACGATGCCAAGGGAGCACGAAACGAACAAGTCTTTATATAGGTATGTATTATACCTACAACTCTTAGCGTCGTCCAAAGAAAACACCATTACCTTTTTTCTTTCCTTCTTTCTTGTAACTTTCCTTCCTTTTCTTTCCCTTGAATTAATGCCAAAGAGATGGGTATACGTAAGCTGATTTCGTTTATTTTTTGAAAATTTATAATCCCTAATGTGTCCGTCATCCCGACCATACTGATTGTGAGCTCGATTAAGGGGTAACACCGCTCTAACGAGCGAAAAAAAGGCCCGACTTTGACGATTTATTTTCGGAGTAAGGAAAAAGGAATAGAATTTAATTTCAGAGGGATTATTAAACACGTGTATTGAGGTAAGAGGTATGAGAGAAATTTTGTTGTTCATCGTTTTGAGCCAATCTTTGAAATCGAATTTTTTTAAACTCCTTCACGGGAGGACAAATTTCTCGTAAAGTATAAGACCTGGCACAAAAAACCAAAAAATCTTATAATCTATATACTATAGCCTGTAGAACTTTGTAGGTTTTTTTTTTTTTTTAATCATATTTTGTAGAAATGGTGCACTTTCTTGCAAAAATGCGTTGATTTTTGGCCAAAAAATGAGCAGTAAATTTTTGATAAAATACCAAGTTTACACTATATAAAAAAAAAAGGCTACCCACTTTTATATAGAATGTAATTATGAAGCTATTGTCAAAATTTCATATCGATCCACGCAACGGTGTTCAAGTAATCTATTCTCCCAGTTTGAAAAAAGTGCTTTCGAGAAAAATGCGTTTAACGTTTTACGAGCACTCAGCGCGCACTTCGAGGCACTGTAGCAAAATCGAGAATTGAACCTCTGAAAAAAAATTTCCACTACTGAACCAACTAGATATCGTTCTTATGACCCTGCAATATTGTTTAGGCCAAAAGAGAGAGAAAAAAATAACAGATTTTCCAAAACCTCTTAACCTCAGCTGCGTTATCTTGCCAAACATTTGCTTGGACATAGTTTTCACCCTACTACAGACCCGATGCATCATTCAAGACGGTGGCGGCCAAGAGAGAGAGAGAGAGAGTGGCGTGGAAATGCAATAAGACGGCGAGAGGCCATAAGGGGAGTGGCAATCAGGAATGGCGGGAATGGATAATGCGGGATGGCGACAGCGGGATGAAGGGGAAAGTTGCTGACTTGAGGGTAGCCCCTGCCATTAACATGAGTCTAATATTCAGGGACCGCGGTCCAGGTTCGGGCGTCCCCGGGGATATCTTGGCGAGTTTATATCCCGGGTGAAGCTGCGAAGGTACGAGGGCCAGGCCGAGTTAACACGGGCAAGGGAGAAAGGTAATTGGTAAGGAGAGGCTAACTGCCGCTTCCGTTCTCACGCCGCGGTCTTATTCCAGGGCGCCTCGATACCACCGATCCTTATACTCGCCGTGGTCGCTTGCCCCAAATTGCGCAAACTGTTATATCCGATGCCGCTGAAAACCAGGCACACGAGAAGACCGTCGGCATCGCTTGCTCTCGAGCCTCGAACGCCGGGGAAAGGCTCCACTTCCGTTTCCTGCGTAACGACGTTGTAGGATCATCAAGATGACGGAGGTGAGACCGCTTCAGAGTTTGCTCAAAGTGCAATGGAAAGCCTTGGTTTCTCCAACTTGCACGGATTTTCATCCAGTTCATCCCGTGTTGTCTTTTTCAAGCACTTTTTGCCCTGGCGAACCTTCTGCAACCACGCAGTGAAATCCATTGGAAACTTTTTCTTCTCATCAACGCAAACCATGATTTTCTCTGGTGAAGCTGAAAGTCCTTCGAATTCTCGAACATTTTCCAAAGTCAAAGTTTCATACCCGTGGCGACTTTAATTTTCAACGTCTTTTTGGTGCGATATGTTTTACCATGGAATTATCTCAGACCGAAAACTATACGTCACATTTTTGGCCCTACCAATTCGATACAAATTCGAACGTCTCGTTCGTTGCCATATTCAAGCAAAGGTTTCCGGGACGGAAAGTTTCCTCGGAAAACAGAATAGGGGATTAGATGTACCGAGGGTTGAAACAGAAATATTTCTGCATTGTCGAGTCGAAAAGAACGAAAAATATTCTACGACCGTGTCTGCAAAGCCCGGGCGTTTCGGGCCCATGCAGGGTAAATTATGAGAGCGTCAAATGCAGCCCGGGTCGGAAAAAGGATCGCTCTTTGAAGTATAAACTGCTAAATATAACGAAGAGGATTTGGACGAGAAAAGCTGCAGCAGGACTGCTACCAAATGGAGGAGGAAACCCTGTCCCGGACCCTCGGTTCTCCCATCTGCGGGAAAGCGTTCTCTGAAAAGGTGTCCACCAGTCAGGATAATCGAAAATACACAGGTACCTGGGTTTACGAGTAACCAACGAGCCAAAACCACAGGACGTGTTACCAGGAAAAACGACTGCATTCATCGTCGGTTCGACAGGGTGGTTCGAAAGTTTGGCCGTCATATTTGTCCATTCTCCAAAATTGACCAGTCCACCATTCTGGCTGTAGTTATAATTTCCTCATCGATGAATCTTCTCCGTTCGTTTTAGGAGAAATCCGTTTTCAGCTTGGAGAAGCACCATGGCCATATCGACTATGAGCTAAGCCGTTATAATCGGATGAGGTCCTGGTGTTATTTTCCTTGTAGGAAGAAGGGAATTGTTGGGAAGAATTTACGAAGCTCTTAGTCGAGGTTAGAGGAGCCTGTGGGCGGGACGCTAGAATGTGGAGCTCGTCAAGGAGGGTTCGCGAATGGAACCGAACCGAACCATTCCGGCGCCTGATGGTCGTCAGGCTTCAAAAACAGAAGTTTGATTTAGTTAAGGACTGACTGCCTCCGTCAACCGAGCGAGGAGTCTTTGGGAAGTATTTGCTTACCATTAAATGAAACGACCATGCGAACCTCTCTCGAATGCCGCCACCGCCGCCGCCATGCTCGAGCGAGGGGGAAACGGCCGATCGTAAACTTCCGTGTTGTTTGCACAAGTTTATACTATTTCGAAGGGCGCTGAACAAGCATCGATTATCGATTATCGTCCCAACGAACCGCAAATTCCAACGAGCGCGTATATTCGGTCTTTGATAAAAGCTTCTTCTTCTTTTCCTCCTTCTTCGTCTTCTTCTTTTTGTTTACGACTTACTGACCCTGCGTTGATATCTTCCTTTAGTCATAACTACCATAGTGCTATAAATTCTGTCACTCATTGGTTTGATGTGCAAATCAGATATCGAGGAGATTCTATACGATTCATAAAAAAGTACTCGCGTCCTCCAACCACGAGTCTGTGTAGGATTCGCACACGCGGAAATAACGTGCGTCAAAGACTCGAGGTTCTCTTTCATCTGCATCAGTTGTAGATATACGTTGCATCTTCTGACGTTAAACCGTTTTTACCAAGTGTATAGACATTCGTGTTTACACGTGATTAGCAAAGTATTTTATTTCACATAGCGGAGTAATATTTGCTTGATCTACATCTCGTGCTAACTTCTCGTTGTGTGTAAAATAAATTTTCGAAATTCACTTCCGACAGCTCAAGTATATAACAATAACTCATCCGTCCAGAGCACGTATAAACAATTTATTTTTACACGGTTATCCCAAGTGCAATACGATATCAATTATACAAGGTCGTTTCTAAATCATATCTTCTGCCTAACACCAATCATATCCAGACGATTGTTCCTTATTTTTCACCAAGCAATCATCAGCGCTGGGTGAATTATCGATTTCAACAAGGTATCTTTTATCCGAGTGTATGCATTGAGTCAATCACTTGTACACGGGAGGTCCACACTATCTATCGGTTGTAACAAAAATCTCTTCCCAATGAATTTCCCACCACGATGTGACAAGCAGCGAACCTCCAGTCCAATCTACCAAAGTATCCTCGTTCCTCGACGTTCCGAATTACTACCATTCCGAACGAGCTGTTCTAAAAGCAAATTGTCCCTGCTAACAAGTCTTCTAATCCAACTGACGTCACCGTGTCTCATTGAAATTTGGAAATGGATGATCATGAACAATCGTCAATTCGCGTTTTGGCAATGGCGAAAACGCCGCAACGATGTTTTGAGTTTCTGGGGAGACGAAAATTGCTTCGAAACCAGTCTTGGGCGAACACTGAACAGTTTCCAATCGGTTCTTAGGCGACTGTAGCCAGCCAGTCGGGCTACCAGGCATCAAGCTGCTGCACGTGAACGAATCCTGGGGCAATGCAGCAGCAGGGTCCCAACTCGCAGGCTCAACAGCACAGCTGATGTTTTCGCGTGTTCCTCGACAGATGCCTTTCCCCTGTACCCGGGGCTCTGTCGACCCCACGATCACTTCTCCTTCTGCTCTATGCCTACTCCTCCTCTTCCTCGCTCTTCCCACCCTCGTAAACCACGCACTTGCAACGTGTTTTCGATCCTTAGGCCGCGTTCACAACTACAAGTTCATAAAAAGTCTGCTTGGATGCTTCCCGGTTACAGAATCGTCCGGTTTCAGGACATCGCGAACCCAACTCCAACGACATTGCTTATAATGTTCATTATAGGTACCTGCTGTGATCATGCGGTGGATCATCGCCGATCTACACTAATTGGTCTCACACTTCGGTAGAATCGCATAACTGAAATTCACCCCAGCAGCAAAAAAGTGGTACCCTGCTTCAACAATGAGTTCTTGAAGTCTAGAAAACATATCTAGGTATTGTTTAAGGATCTCAGAAGAAGCTCTCGCAGTTTCCCTGACCAAAATTGATGGTTTAAATATTGTGAAACATCGGCAAAATTAAGGTACCAGGGGACTCTACGAGATTAAAGTCCACCAGCAGGGAAAACAACTTCGGAGGAAATTTGAAAGGCACATCTGGTTGGAATGAGAGACTGTGATCTGATCGTGAGAATGAGGAAGCCGAGGATCCAGCTCCAGTCATAAGTAAGCCTCGATCACTGATCCCGCATCCACTTGTGGAGGACGCTTTAGGCCTGCATCCCGGGCCAGGCTGCATCGGCAGCATCGCGTCGGTTGGGCCGGTTGTGCAAGAGGCACACGGCTCCAGTCGCAGGACCGGCATATGGCGTACGGAGGCCCGCGTTTCACCCACACAGAGAGACGTCGAGCAGAAGGAGGCGAAACAGACCATCTCCTGTAATTACGTAGGCGCCAGCGCCCAGGCCTTTTGGCTTATCCCATTTCTTCTTTCGAGCTGCACGAGGCCCCGTTCATCAGCTCTTGGCGAGACCCGCTGGAGAGATTACCATGCATGCTTTGAGAGTGAAGTCCGTTTGGAAGTTGTAGGTGAATTGCACTAGACGTGGATCGCGCCAATAATTTGGAGTGGTTTGATTGATCACACACTCTTACCATTGATAGCGATGTTACGTCATTGGTACAAGCCAGCGGTTCTTTCCAATTTCACAACGCTTCGGTTACAGTACATCTTCAGGCCTGATCGTACGCTGAGTAAGTTCCTCGAGCTGGTCTGCTTGGTAGTACTTATACCGTAAAGCCAGCAAATAATACAAACGGAATCCCGATATGAATTCTGACCAGCTTGACTCATAGGTGGGATCGCGGTTAGATCAGTCGCCCACGGCTACAGTCACGGTGGTCATTGCTGCGATAACGTTGAAGGTGACACGCGTCCGATTAGACTTTGCAAGCAGCAAACTCGAGCATTCACTGCGACACCGATGAACATACATTCGTTTCATACGCAGCGCACGTCGCTACTGCGTACAATGAATATAACACGTGTGCATGAGACTCCGCGAAGTATGGTAACTGTTGTAACTATTGTAACCGTGGAAAATTACATCTTGAGGTTAACACGCACTCTCTTAGACTTATTGTTAGGTACTGACAACAGAAAGGTAATGTGGAATTTGTAAACCGCATTCAGCCCACCATCGACCGTACCGTTTCCTTCCTCTTGTTCTAAAACTGCTTGGTGGTCAGTCGACTTCCGACATGGCAAATATCGCTTCTCGAACTTCAAGTACGAATTCAAAAACAACGGTGGAAGACGGAGTGAAGTCACAGACCGGTGCACCCGCATAATTCACGCCTCAAATGAGTGCTGATATGCACTCAAGGCCAAGGACGTTTCAGGTACGTGTAATACATACCGGGACGGAATGCCCGATCTTTCGGTCTTCCAACCATCCATGTGGGTAGCTGTTGCCGGTGTGAGAGAAAAGGAGAAACGAAAATACAGAAGAGACGATTTCCGTAACGACCGGAAATTCTTGAAAATCTAACCTCGGGTGACACTTGTGAAACCCGTATTCACTTGAGCGCTGTAGTGAGTCAAGAGCTTTCGAAACATCAAGAACTGCTGTATCTTCTCCAACATCTCGGTAAAAGGGCGTCTCTGTTCTTCAGGGTTAACTTGTCCTTAACCGTTAATACTTTTGCGGTAAACAGGATGCAGCTGATTGTATGGTTTAATGCTGAACCGCCTGAGCAAACGCAATAAGCTTAAGCGACACTTGTTGAACCCAACATACATGTGTGTGTGTGTGTGTGTGTGTGTAAAGAGGAAACCTCGCGATCAGTCGTAAAGCACTGGTGACTCAGAGTCTTCGAAATATCGATAACTGCCAGTGTAGAAAAAAAATAAAAGCAGCATTTTCTTCCAATCCTGGTAATTGGTACTGGAACACCAACATAGGTACCTCATGTACGGACTATGGCAATATCGAAGGGAACAGCATCGACTGTTCCGCATATAATTAAGACGGAAGTACCGCCGGGAACACGTGTTCCCTTACCTCCGATTATAGACAGCAAAGACATTACGCATGACGTATGTCACTGGACGAGTTTCTCTACGCATGACGTACAATAAGTCAAGTTTTTGCGTCATCGCACGCATTACCGGTTGCCGGTATAACTAGCTCGTGGCACTGCTGCCCAGTGGGGACAAAAGGAAGGTGAACTGGATCTGCGGTATGTCTGTGTCTGTGTGTTACGCGGTTGTGCAAAATTGCATTAACCGTGTGAGCATCGAAGTTCTGCGAACTGTTCAACTTGTTCAAGCACAGCTATCGGCAGCCTCGATTTGATCCGGATAACCGCGATCGGAGTATCGAGAATATTGTCAAGGCATTTTATGGCGGTGTCAAAGTTATTGCAGGCTCGCTTGATCGGTGGATAAAAATTTGAACAACTAAATATATTCGAGCAGTATGTCGTCGCGCTCAACGTTTTTGGGTGAGCAATTGATTGCGCGAAGAATTCCAAGGCACAACAAAACTTGTCGAAAACCGTCAAGTTTTCAATTTATTACAATCAAATATCCATTATATGTGTATGGTTCAGGTGCGTTACTAGTATAGCTTAAGGAATGTTATTTTTATATTCTTATTTTTTGTTTTCTTCGGTACTTATTTTCAATCGCCATAAACGATGTAATTTTTTTCACTACAATCAAGTCAACGAAACAGCGTTCAATATTACCTGCGGCGAGGTCGAGATAAGGTTGGCAAAAAAAAATATAACAAACCGTATTTATTGGCGGTAAAAAACGTGCGAAGATTTAAAAAAAATAACAATAATAATAACAATTGAATTATAAAAAAAAAAAAAAAAAAAAAAAAAAACAAAGAAAGAAGTTGGACCAAAGGAGCGAACGAATTATATTCCGTCACTCGTCGTCTCTTTTGACTGGTAAAATGATTTCATCATCATAATTTTCATTCCCGGCTGTCGGGAGTCTAGCTTCTGCGATTAATTATCTTATACACACATCGCCGGTAGTGAGTGGCGGTTTATCGCGACGAAGCGTGATAAAATCGTCGACCCACGTGCATGCGTGTATAAAATACGTGCACACATTGCGTATTGTATTGGAGTATATTGGCCATTCGCTCGACGCGAGCCGAGTTTGCGGCGTCAACTAGTCTGGCAACCGCTAAGCGAACCGGTGCGGTGACGCATTTCGCCAAGCTTTGGCCTACGATTAGATGCTCGGTCGGTAAGTAACCTACAATTATTGTTATGTTTCATTATTGCCATTATCGTTATCATCATTCTTATTATTATAACCACGATTGCAAATAACTGCGGTTTAGGATTTTGGCCATCGAAACTGTGCAATCATCGATGCGAAAACGTGATTTAAGGGCGTCGCGGAATGGGGGGGGGGGGGGGGGGGTACAGCTTGAACGGTCTAAAATCATATACCTATTTTTAGGAGTTTCTTTTTTTTTATTTTTTTACAGAAAATGAAAACACTTGGGAACAATTTGAGTTTGAGGGCTTTATTATTTATAGTTTCAAGAACATTTTGGAATTTTTTTATTGAAATTAATAATCACGTTTTCAATCCGGTGACGCAGATTTGAATTTGAATGCCAGATTTTATTTATAAATATTTTTTTTATAATTTTTTGTTCATTCCCGTATTTTATTGCCGAGTCATTAGTTTATGGACGTTAAATTATGTAACGACTGTACTTATCTGTTATTGTTTTTCTCAGCCAATAAAGCTCAAGAAAAAATGTGTATTAGGTGATCGTAGGGAGTTCGTTTATGAATAAAATGACCTGTTTTTCACGAGAAACGAACAAATTGTATGAATTTTTCTATGAAACGATTTTAAAATAGTGTAATTTCTCCAAATTTGTCGACAGCAAAGTGATCACGGTACAACCTCATTGTCAGAGTTTTAAAATTTATTTTTAGATCACGGGAACTAATCCGTGTTTTGCCATGCTTTTGTTTTATCAAATTTGAAAAGCTTGTTAAGCGCCAACTTTGCACAAAGTACCTGAAATCTAGTTACCGTCATGTGAAAAATTCCCCTTCCAGTGGCCGGTAAAAAAGATTTCCCAGCAACAGCTTCCCGAAAAAAAAAGAAGAGATTCGAAAAAACAACTTCAACCAAAATTACGATAAATTATATTTGCCTGCATACGTAATTCACCCAGGAAAAAAATGTACATTAAAAATGGAAGTACAATACGTTAAATCGAGATTCCCGGAAAAACAAAGAATATGAAAAATATCGATACTTACGCGACGAGTAATAATGTAAAACTAAGTCGCGTGGAACCGGAAGTCATGTTTTAAAGGTCGCTAATTCGACTCGAACTGCATCCGATGGGATTTATTTTCCTCACCGTTTGTTACGTTTCGCTCTTTGATATTTATAAGCGAATATACCTATTTTACAATCACACCTATACGTGCATACGATTCTGGGTACATGCATGCATTTATTTTCGGGCTGTGACGTTCTTATCTCTATATTATACGGGTGCCCGTATTTACCTACGTATATTGTTTATCCGTCTATAATATGCGTGTGCCAGCTGCAGGCTGCAGTGTAACATACATAGTTTGAAATTAGCATCGTTTTCGAATCGCCGAAGCCTTGGAGAGCAGCGAAATAAGTTTCCGAGTTGCAAATATACGTGTGTGTATGTATGTGTATATATATATATATATATAAATTTAACGCGTATGTTGGATTGATTTTGCCGTCTATTTGCTCCAAGTTTATTCCTTATTTTCAAACATCTCGCCCGCTTATCACCGCAAAAGAATTTCCGACGAATGTGAATATACGCGCGTATGCGTACGTAGAACCACGTGTAATATCTTAGCCATATATGTATATACGTGCGTGTGATTATATCGCTGTATAATAATGCCGAGTTTACACGTCATCGCAGCCCTCTGTCCTTGAATTGAATCAGGTGTTTTCCTGTCTCGTCATTGCCGCAGTTCTACCTTATAGGTAATTATCGTAAGTATTGCTGTTGCAATTGAGGCGCGCGATTTTAACGGCCTGAAAGAAAGATAGTAAAAAGATAGAAAAAAAAAAAAAAAAAAAAAAAAGGAAACGGCAAACAAATCGGATGGGGAAATCTAACCGACAAGAATAACCCTGCGGGTGTGAATCAAGTCGTTGCAATAATACCGACGGTCGGATAAACAATTGCAAAAGTATTTTGAACGACCGGGGATAATGTGTGTTGGAAGAAAAAAAAAAAAGACACGATGAGGAAAAAAAAAAAAAGATTGCAGAACTCGGTGGAAATTTGACGTCGAAGAAAAATCGGATGGTAAAAAACACCCAGAGTTTTTATCGCTTCGAACTTCCTAATCGTAAAATCTTTACTAAAATTGTTTATGCATTCGTTTCCGCGACACGTTAATAGTTTTTTTATTTTTTTTTTTTATTTTTGCTCTTTTCCTCCCTCCCTTGACTTTTTCAACTCGCGACTCGTTGGTAGTTTGCCAATTGATCGCGGTTTTGATTGTTGACTAACGTCGTTGTAGACTCAACAGATAATACAATCTTTCCATGCGCAAATTTTTTTTTTTTTTTTTTAAATCCTTTTTCTCCTTATTTTCTTAGGTTTTATTTTTTTTTTTTTATTTGTTTCGTTTTTTTGCCCCGTGATTTAGCGTAATGATATAAATTATAACGTCCCTTATACACTTGGGGAACAAGTCGCGACGCGAAAATTTTGGCGAGAGCAGGAAACGTTTAAATTCCAATTCATTCCAGATGCGGTTTTCCGCGCAGCGAACTTCCTTCGTTCTCTTCGAATGGAAAAAACTATCGCTCGTTAGCTTAATTATTCTTATATAAATATATACGTATACAAATTATACGACTTACCTCGTTTATTGAAGCGATAACTAAATGTGGGATGCCAAAATGTCCTCGTTTTCCTTAAGAAAATTATATAATACGAGTGACGTAACTTATATATGTATATTACAGGTTACCAGGAAATGAAAAAATCTATTAACAGGCAGTTGATTTTTAATTTCCTTTTTTTTTATCTCCTAGTTTTATTAATTTTCATAAATTTTCTAGCCACAAATAATGTGTGATTCGGAAAATCGTCACGCGATCAATTAAATTTCTTCATTCTTCGATAGCCGAAATCACTTGTTTAACGGTCGGAATTTTGCAACGTGTTTTCTTAAGCCTCTATTTCGTCTTCTTTCCGTGACGTATGTATATAATACCTAATGCCGTTGTAAGAAATGAGGATAACACCTAAGCGTTTTAAGCTGGCGATAATAAGTTTGTTGAATTTAGGAAAACAGAACGACAAACAAAAAAAAAAAAAAAAAAATTAGGAAGGAAAGAAGTAAACACCCATCAAGAAAATGCGGTCAAACGATCTACGCAATGATAATTAATTTATATACTTAACCTAGAACGATTTCGAGGTTGAAAAATCAATCAGTATAGAGGACAGATAAAGAAAGAGACCGTTTAAAACTTTTTATGGGCAGAGTAGTTAGAAACTGACCCAGTCAAGTCTTCGCTATGCATGCGGTACGAAATTCTAGTGATTTGTGAAAAATGCATTGTAAAAGTTACATAATATTTGGTGAAACTTTAGAGAGAACCAATTACAGCCTGTAACAGTAACTTTATACATACGTATATATGTCTGTATATGTAATATATGTATGCATGAATTAAATGTACTTGAACCACCTGAGTAACTTTGGCGAAAACTTCGGCGGAACAACAAAGTTTCGAATGATTCGAAACCCGACGCTCAAAGTTCCGAAAGGACGAAATGCCAAAAGAAGATAATATCCACAAGTCAAATTTGCTAAAGTCCAAAAATTAGAAAATTGAAAAATCTGGAACTTCGAAATTCCGGATGATCGAAGATTTTCGGTTCTTTGAACTTCTGGCTCTTTGGATTTTCGGAATCTTACTCTATCGAAACTGTATTTTTCGAAATTTTTCTCCATCGTAACTTGAATTTTCAGAATCTCGCATTATCGGAACTTTGAGCCATCGACTTTCCGACCGTTCGAAACTTTGTCGTTTCTTCAAAGTTTCATTCCCTTACGTCAAATTTCGTCACCAAATAATTCGGAATTCGGCGCATCCGGAACTTTTCAAATTCGTAACTTCTACTCCGCCCCGTATAACATTTATTCACAGTACGAATTACCCTGGGAATAACAAACGTCGTGGAAGAAACGAAAAGTGCGAAATTCTTACAGACGATGATAATAATTTGCACGTCAGGTTGAATGGACGCGGAATAAAAAAAAAAAGAAAATCAAAAAAAAAAAAAAAAACCCTCGAACGAAGAAGTAATCGGAGAAACAACAGCGCTGCAATATCGCAATCCTATACGATTTCCATAATGTAAGACACGCATGCATGCAGGTTAACGATAAGCGGTTTTATCATTATTAGCTGTAACGAAAAGAAGAATATTATATACGTGGAAAACTGGAATAGCGAGTGAATTAAACCGCGGATCGGCGTGTATGTAAGAGCTGATAGCGAAAATTAATAACGCAGAATACTCGGAAAGCGGGGTGATAAAATATAGATATTTTTACGGTGCACCGTGCAACATTAATAATAATACGCGCTAGGCGAATCAACGTACAAATGCATACACGCAACGCACATCGATGAAAGGCTCCGAAGCGGATCTGGACGTTAACAACCGGCGGCGTTGTTATTTAAGAAAAAATATCGATATATCTATTAGCGAATTAAATATCCTCCCATGTTTTATGTAGACAATTTCTGCGTTTTATCACGTCCGAGTTGAGAAAATTAATCACCCTCGTTATCGCATCGGCGGGTCTGCGGAGGTCAGCCTCGCGATTGCTGCCGCCTATTTTATCGCTTTATTCGCGTACTCGGGAAGAATCATAAGCGCCCCGACCCCTTGTCGCTTATCCCTTGGTGTTAATGTTACTTATCAGGCGTATCGCAATTTCTGACAATAAACGCGGAGCTGCGAATTTCTTCCGATTCATTCGCAAAGTCCGATTGATTTTGTCAAATTAGAAACTGGCATCTTTGACGGACACGCCGAGAGAAATTTTTAGTTTCCGGTTACCGCTCGGTCCTTGACTGTTTTCATTTTTTTTTTTTTTTTAACGCAATCGAAAAATATAGTTCCAGGTAGAAAATGACAATTAGTTTTCTAGCTCTAGACTTGGTCAAGCCAACGAAGTGTCGTAAGATTCCTTCGAGCCTCTATAATTACCAAAATTACCGATCGCTCGATGTCGTTTCCGAGTTTTTATGCGGTTTATCACTTTCGCTTATACATTTCTCGCTATAATCGTGCGCGAGTAAAAACTTCGATGTCGTTGAAAATACGGTGTTTTAGCAAAGGCCGCATGATGCGCGGTTTTTATCGTTACCTAGGCGCAGACAGTCCGCATCGTAGCTGATCGCGAGCTGAGGAAACGGCGTAAAATTTTTCTACGTAATGCGAAAGACGCGGTGGATGGGCAAACCTATAATTACTTTTATCAAAAACAAGCGTAAAACGCGGGTAGGCGGATTCACGGAACGCTATTATGCATGTAAATTTCGTTTCGCACCGCGACCCATCTCAAAAGCAATATTAGCATTGCCATTATTGTTGCTCATTCTCCGCGCGTTGCTTTTCCTGCACGTATCCACGAAGATACGCTTCGCACACACGATAGTATACCTATATACACCTGTCAATAATCACGTGCGCGGAAAAAAAATCGTATCTCGGGAAATCGCGAGTCGTATTCATTTTTTATATCCTTTGTTTCAGAGTCGCAAATTTACGAACCTCGGGTCTATCAATTTTCTTCCTCTTTCTCGCTATTTTTTATTTTATTTATATATATTTTATTTAGGATTGAAAAAATATATCGTATAATTAGGTCATCAGGTGTTCGTAATTTCGTAGTTTTTTAAATTGAAATAAGCCAGAGGGAAGATAAAAAATATTCTTGAAAATTCATACAATATTTTTAGGGAAAAAGACAACGGAATTATTTATTCCTTTACAGTTGCATTAGTTTTCACTTCGTCTCAAGTTCGTTTTCCATCTGGATAGATCTTTGAATTTTTTAGTATTATCAGACGATTTTTTTTTACAACTATTCCAAATCGTCAGTGTTTAATTCCTCATCTTTTTCTTTTTCATCTTCTTCTTGTCCCGTTTCTTTCGTTCTTTTATTTGTTTGTTTCTTCGATGAATAGACGCAAATTGATTTCGCAATATGTAATCATATTCCGCAATATCGTTCGTAAAGAAGTAACGTTTATACGATGATAACATGTCTTAAATTATACTAGCCGACAACGCGACGTTTCGATCCAGTATTCGTTATTATTAAATACAAACACGGTAGAATAAACCGTGAACAGCTGTTGATGCAGGAACGCAAGTGTCGTTACTACAAATCTCTAATTGCATGGAAACGCGATACGTGTCACTGTTTAAATTTAATTACAAAAATTTCGGGGCGGGGTTAAAGTTCCGAATTTTGAAAAATTCCGCCTAATTCAAAGAAATCAAACTTTGAAGAAGCAACAGAGTTTCGAACGGTCGGAAAACCGATGGCTCAAAGTTACGAAATGCAAGATTTCGAAAATTCAAGTTACGATGGAGCAAAGTTCGGATAAATAAAATATACTTGCGAGGTTTACTCAACGAGCGGTTGTAAGAAATCAGAATGACCAGGATTCCGAAAGTAAAAACATAAAAAGAAAACAAAGAAAGGTTAAAGTAGCGAAATTTCCCCGTGCCAAAAATTCACGGAACTGAAAATTTCCGATCATTCGAAATTTCGACGTTCCTGATTTTTAAATCTTCTCATTATCACGCTTTCAAAATTTCGCCTTGTCGGGATTTCGTCCTTTCGGAATTCCGAACGTCGGGTTTCGGACCTTTCGAAACTTTGACGCGTCGCCAAAGTTTGATTTCTTTACTCAAAGTCCCGCCACCAAATACTTCGGAATTTGACGCTTTCGAAACTTTTCAAGTTCGGAATTTCAAAACCTTGCCGCGCTCTAAAATTTCCGAGAACTTTGATGCCGATAAATAACAATAAAGACAGAGTCACCTGTGCATACAAACGAATGCGATGCAGTAAAATTTCATATTTTCCCAGCTGAATAACTAATTGTACCTATATAATACACGTACGTATCGGTAATTGGATATCCGCGTAATATGATTCAACTCGGGTTATACAAACCGCGACGAGCCGCTGCTGCGTTGCTCATGCATTTCCGTGTGTTTGCCTCTTCTTTATAAACGGTTTTATTTATTTTTTAATTTTTTTACATCTCAACCTTCCCAGAATTATAAACATTCGCGTACATGCCTTAATACGAAGATGAATGATAGTAATAATAAAAATAAAGCACAAGGTGCAGACAAGGTATTAAATTTTAATTAATTTAGCTGCCAATTATAATTTTAACTGTTTTTTTCTTTTTTTTTTTTTTCTTTTATTACGCTCTTTTTTTTTCTTTCCACAACAACAGCGATTTATTTTATACACAAATATGTATCCAAACCGACTGTACGAAAAAAATTTTAACTTTTCTCCCCGTTTCGCAAGTCTATTGAATCAATTTGCCCGTTTTTCATTTCTTTCCTTCGTGTAAAATTTTGAATTTGCCAAAATTGAAAATTCTCCACCGTACTTCACGGTGTTCGATTTGAATTTTCGTAAATCCAATATCTACTAACGGTTACGTCTATAGTTTATTATTAATCTTGCTGTCGTTTTTTTTTCTTTTTTTGTTTATTTCTATTTCTCTCTCTCTCTCTCTCTCTTTCCGTTCAAGATCCGATAAGCTTGGAACCGATGTAGAAACTCTTCTTCTCTCTCCCTGCTTTTTCCGATTCGTCCACGTGTTACATCGACATGCGATTTTTTACAAGAAACCCTGCGCGTACATCGCAGCCGGTCTCGCTTCCCGGTAAAAGTCATTACTTCATTTTAATAACACATTTTCCCGAATCAATCAGCTTGACAGTCAGTCCGACCCTCGGCTATGCATTCACGGGGTTTTATTATATTTCACGGTGCGCGCGAGATGGAATGCTCGAATCTTACGTGGATGCGTATGCGCGTGTGTGTATATTTATTGTACCTAGTCTTTTCGACATATATCTATATACATACGTTACATTCTAGATGTATACACGCGTTAACTTTCAGACGAGAATATAAGCCACGGATAATATGGGGGAGGGCGGGGGAGGAAGGGGGAGGGAAGAGAAGCCGAAAGGTGAAGAAAAATGACGCGCGCGTTACGAAAATTTTTAGGAAGAGAGTGACAGAGAGAGAGGGATGTCTGTCAGATATACATCATCGCGGCGAAAATAAATTTGATACAAATACGCGGCATTCCATTCTCGTCTACTCATCGTATTCCCATGTATGTACACATTGTACGTATATATATATATATATATATATATATATATACATGTATACCTTACCATCTTATTTCTCATCTTCGCCGTAATAGACGACTTTACTTTTGCATACTTGTTATACATCGTATTTATACTCGTATTACGTACACGCATTTTCATTGGGCATAAATATGCACGTACGCGCACGTTTGTGTAAAAACCAAAGCCGAATCGTGTGTGCCAATGCGCGTCGTTCCGGGGAATCTTTGGGTATAAATTAATCCCGATTCCTCCACTCTGCTCTTCCAAGGCAAAGGACGACACCGTCGAATTGTCGACTCACCGAGACGAATATGCGCATACCGTACATGCGTTATAAATTTATATATCTCTGCGTTATTTGAACTAGCTTTTCGTGAATTATTTTCATATCGTACAAGCCCGTAACGCGAATTTACAACAAACCTGTCCTACAGGCTAACGATGACGTAATTAACGTAGATAGGTGGGTGAGTTGTGTATTGTGTATCTGATGTCGTAGATCATGCGGGAATTAAGAGTAAGGAGAACCTTGGATCGATTCGGAACTACGTTAATAACGATCATGATCACGGCTACGGCAATAATAATAATAACAACAATAATAATAACAATAATAATCATGAGGATGAAAATAATTAGATTCTAGGAATATATATATACATGTATTTGTAAAATTATTCTTGTAATTAATTATCAAACGAGTGTGTATACAGAATGTTTGCAATGCATGGGTGAAAGGAATGCAGGGAAATAATTATAAGACGACACATTCGGGAATACAGATTTCAAGTATCGAAGTGATTTCTATTGTCCAGTTTGAATGTCGAGGACCGAGGTGAGCGTGCGTAATACGTTAATCGAAAAACAGAACGCGAGAATTGCGAGCGAATATTGATCAATCCGTACAGAAGAAGTCGAACAACGGAACAAAAACTGAATTCAACACTTTGTGCTCTGTTGTACATGCATTGCAGTACCTACGCAATGGAAAGATGAACAACTTTTGTTGCATTGTACGCGGTTCAATCACCTGAAACATACTTGCGTCGGTAAATTTTTTTCTGCGCCGAAACGAAACAAAGTTTTCAATCATAGATCGAGTCAATTAAGCTTGGAATAAATGGATCTACATTTTTTTACTTACACGCGATTTGCATTGGAGGTAACGTGTTGGATACGCGATAACTTGTTTCATTTTCGTCGATCAACGTCGAATTGCAGGATCGTTGACTTCGGAAGTCGACATATTCTGGCAACAAAAACACCGCAGCCAGGCTCGTATTTACGTATCAGATTGTTTTTGTACCGCTCATTTCATCCTAGATCATATCAACGTGACGAAGCGGATATCCGACGGCTTGCACGCTAACCTCAGTGTCCTGATATTTGTCAAATATACCTAACACGATCAGCTGATTGCCCGAACCGACGCCATCGTGTCCTTAAGCACGCCCATCTCCAGGATCTCGCGATATCTGATTTATAATCTCGCTTGGTTTAGGTTAGGTTAAAGGTAAAATTAGATTAGGATAGGTTGGTTCAGGACGGGTTAGAAATATCGTTTCGAATAACATTTTCCTCATGAGTTTTTCCTCCTAGGTTAGGTTAAGTCACATTAGATTAAGTTAGGTTACGAATATCGTTTCAAATAAAATTTCACCTTTGAGTTTTTCCTCCTAGGTTAGGTCAGGTTAGGTTAGATTAGGTTAGCTTAGGTTACGAATATCGTTTCAATTAAAATTTTACCCTCGAATTTTTCTTCCTAGGTTAGGTTAAGTCACATTAGATTAAGTTAGGTTACGAATATCGTTTCAAATAAAATTTCACTTTCGAGTTTTTCCTCCTAGGTTAGGTCAGGTTAGGTTAGATTAGGTGAGCTTAGGTTACGAATATCGTTTCAATTAATATTTCACCCTCGAGTTTTTCTTCCTAGGTTAGGTTAAGTCACGTTAGATTAAGTTACGTTACGAATATCGTTTCAAATAAAATTTAACCTTCGAGTTTTTCCTCCTAGGTTAGGTCAGGTCAGGTTAGGTTAGATTAGGTGAGCTTAGGTTACGAATATCGTTTCAATTAAAATTTCACCCTCGAGTTTTTCCTCCTGGGTTAGGTCAGGTTAGGTTAGGAATATCCTTTCGAATAAAATGTTCCTCTCGAGTTTTAAACCTCGGCGTGACTAAAGGAGGCATCGTGACGCCGCGCTACGCGTCCTGTGCACGCATGCGACTGTTTTTGAAATCTAATCCAAACCGAGACAGCCATATGGATCTGCTTCCGGAGTTTACCGAGCAAACGGTGATTCTTAGATCTTGTCAGTTTTGTCCCCAGTCGTCGTATTTCTCATAATATACATATATGTACGCTGTGTTTGCAATTTTTTTTTCTTTTTTTTTACATTTCATCGTACACTGCATGTACGATATATTGTCCGCACCTCTTGTGCATGTATAACAAGTGCCCTGTGCAAATATTTGCATAGTTGGCATAAAATATTGGTTACTATTCACCTATGTACATTATAAATGTATGTGTACATGTATATTGTTTGTACCTTGTTGTAAGATACATCAAAATTTACCTCAGCAATTGTATGTAACTGTTTCTCTCTTCATATTTCCTAACATTTTTTCTTTTCCGTCAATTAACCCGATTTAAATTAGATCGAAAGTTAAAGAAAATCGAACCTGTTTTTGTTTTTTTTTTTTGTCACAAAGAATTCAATCAATTCGAAACTTTCCTTGTAATATTAGTAATAATTCCGACGAACGGCGGAGAAACATCGAATATGAATCATTGGAAATCGTAGGAGGGAACAAAAAGTGAGGATTTACACAGTAAAAAAAAAAACAAAAGAAAAAAAGGAAAAAAAAAAAAAAAAAAACCACCACGAGTGATGAAACTTCGAGGAAAAACGCGTAGTTATATATCTTGTGAAGGGAAAATACAGGAAAATTCGCACGCAAAATCGTTGTTTTATTCGTGAATTTGATTCATCTGTTTCAGGCCGCGTTTCGCCTCGACGACTTTTGTTCACGGATAATTATAATTACGGTTGTTTGTAACGCTTGTGCACTTTCTGGGCGACCGTGGTTGCACCGAGCAGGCGTTCGGTTGTCTTTTTTTTTTTTTTTTTTCATTTATTTTTATTCTTATAATTTATTTTTTTTCTTTTTCACAAAGGAGCCGCATGGCGGCATTAAAACACAACTCGGCACGAGGATACAAGCTATAATTCGTAGAGTGACGCGAGGTCATTCTCAGAAGTCTGTCTGTGAACTCTTGGGTGTCGTGACCGAGTAGCGATGGATAGAAACGAGGCTGGAGTTGGTAGCCAAACGGCGTTAAGCCGTTCATCGAAATCCAAAAATTTTCTCATTGTTTTTCTGTTTTCAGAAAATTTATCAAGAATTTTGGTGAAGTTGGTTGTTGTTGAAATTCGATAAAAATGGTCGTAAAAAGGGAGACTGTTTCTGAAGAATTTTTTATCCATTATTGTTGTGGGTTTGAAAGAATAGCTTGTAGACTAAAATTTGCATTGCAAAAAGAAATTATCAACTCACTGCGAACCGCGTCGGAATTTGAAATGGATATTTATCAATTTGTAGAGCTGATTAATCCACCGTTGAAATTTTTACAAATTTTCTACACTGATTTTTGTTCGGCTCTGATCGTGGAAAAATAAATTCCTCGTTAATATTTACAATATTTGACAGACAGTTTCCAAGTTATTTTCGAGTTCTCGAATAGTTAAATTGACGCGTAGAAATTTGGAAAATTTGTTGCCAATGTGAGGGAGGAGCGTTTTAATCATTGCCGTGTCGTTTGTGTTTAAATGGAAGAAACGGAACGGCGAGTCGGGAAAAAGAAGAATTAAAAGAAGCCTTGAGAGTTGGCGTTTTCTATACGATTGCGGTTATATTTCGTCATCAATTTTCTAAACCTGAATATTATACGTAAATATATGTAGAAGAGCGGCTTTGGATTAGTCAGTTTGCGTACAATCATGCGTGTATACGTTCGGTTTGCACGTCGTGCGAAGCCTTGTGCCTCCATATATAAGTTATATCTATACGCGATTAAACCGAAAGGTAATTACGTCGGTGCACGCATATATTATAAACAAAGGTCGGTATATTTCCGTAAATGAAACAATAGATTATTTAATGCCACGATTATTATATCTCTCCGCTTCTGCGAGTAGTCGTATCATAATCTCTGCATATCTGTAACGTTTGTCTATTATCTTCGATTTCCTATTCACCCTGTACTTATCTACTTCGTACTCTACACTCGCATAAAAAAATTCTCCGCAATCCGCACGGGACAGGAACGATTTTATTTAAATATAAGAGTATCGGATGATTCATTTGGCGTATAAAGAGTAAAAATTTATTTTTAACGAAATAAACAACTTGCGACGAACTGCATACGAAAGTTTATTTTTTTTGTTCGAGCAACGTAAAAACTAAAATAAAACAATCCAAAAAACTGTTTAAAAAATCTACAACAGCGTTATCGGTGATTAAGGATTAAAAACTCTGAGGTATTTCAATCCAAGAATTGGCGCTTTTTTTTTTTCAACGTTCGCCGTCTCTCTTCTCGTTTAAAGTATCTACGTAACTTTTCATTGATATTGAAAACAGCTGAGCAAACGATTGCCGAACAAGGAGCATCCGTGACTAATGTTGCAAGTAAGTAATCCGAAGGGACGGGGAGTTAAAATTGCAATTATTCGAGGCCAGGCACGTGTTTCGCCGATCTACCTGCACGCAGAATTCGCCCGTGATATGTATTTTCTTATCTCGAAGCAGAACGCGGAACGCGGTCACGAGGAGCGATAATAAACGGCGGGCATGCGATCGGACGGATCGTTGCGTTTCACGTGAATCATCAAAACGTGGTAGGCAAAAGCCGAGGCACACATGCTCGGAGGGAATCTGCTGCTGCCGGCTCCTCGTGTATCTCGACAATGACATTCCCTTACGTCATCTTTCGTTAGAAAACGCGAGCGTCGTGTGTTTGCTTCGTATTTCGAAACCCCGACAGTTTCTTCGTAACACACCTACACCAATGGCTTCGTGGCAACGAGTTCAGGGAAGCGAACGCGAGTCCGTGTCGCGGATTGCCGATTTTCGCGGAGGTAATTTTGTCGCATCGCCTCGAAACTGAGATCGGAGAACAATTTTTCACAGTCGAAACGTGAGACTGGACGATTTTGAATCGCCTGATGGAAATTGAGAAAATACGGTTTTTCCACACTCGTGGAGAAATGGTTCGTTATTTTACGACACGGCGCGTGTGAGAAATAACGTCTTATGAGTCATCGGATTTTGACGATTTTTCGTCTCGATCGACGCGGCTTTTCTAAACTTGGAACTGATTAGATTTTGCCTTTGATCAGTTGCTTACTTTTTCAATTACTTGAATAAGAAAATTCCAAGAAATAAAATAAAAATTACGATATGTTGAGAATGTATGAATGGATTTAAACGACAATCGGCAACGTGAGGTTTTTTTTATGTCGGTAATCGCGAATCTAAGGTCAGATTTGTAAACTTTAAATCTGGCATATTCGATAAGCTGAAAAAGAACTAAAAACATTTGGGAATTTGATGATCATGAATCTGAAGTCAGATTGCAAAAAAAAGATTTTGTTAGAAATTGTTGGGCGGTAGTTTTTTCGGTCATCGATAACGAACCCAAGGTCAGGATTCCAAAATTCGTAATACCGGATCCATCGCAGTGGTTCAAAATAAAAAAAATCGTCGTATTTCCATGTAATATGATATCCAAGGGCTTTAAAATCGTTTATCACGTATCCGAATCTGTAGTTCGAAATTCGAGACCAATATTATTCCTCCTTTTCTCTATAAACTTGAAACCGGAAGTATGAGAGCGGAAAGTTCGAGGTCCAACTCACTGACACTCCAATCGTAAATCCGTTTGTTCGCCAATTACTTCCCATCTTTCACTTGGCTCTACTCTTTTTCCGAAGGAAAGGAAGTTATTCCAATTAACCTGACAATAAAACGTCACATTTTCACCAGATCTCAATCAGCTCCGACCGTCCAGTCTGTTTGACTGCATGACGTTGTTATTATTACTTTTATTACTTTGTTACGTTATTTTTCTGTTCAATGTGAATAACAACCTTCTCCACGCGAGATATCAAACGAAATCAAACATCGCAACAGCGCCATTTTTAAAACCTCCGGCATCCGCGGCTGCTAATCTAACCCAACAAACATTTCCCTTCATTTCCTGCGGCTGCAACCGCTGCAAGGCTAACTTCCGGTAGGACGCGTCGACGTCCGGGTGTTTCGGCGAGCCTAGGACACGAGGTACAATCCTCCCCATCTCTCCTTCCGTTCCCTTCCCTTCATTCCTCCCCCCCTATCACCCATCAACAAATGCCAGCCTGCCGTCTGCCTTGCTCACAGAAGCCCAGAAGCCCCGGGATCAGAATCCTCAATCAGGATCGGGATCGGGATCAGGATTAGAGAAGCGTGCATGGGCATTTAAACGTTTAAAGGGACGACGCGAGAGGGGAAACCGAAAATCGTAATACCTGCAACGAAGCCGGAAACGAGACACGTGAATTGTTTTTCTCTACTGCTCGTGAATGGAATCATAGATGATTCGGGATTGCAAAATGTTTGTGCTGCGTTTTCGTGCCTTTTTTTTTTTTTTTGTTTTTCAATCGGATCGGTTGACTCACTCTTTCGATCCGATGTTATTTGAAGTTTTCTAATTTCGAACTCAGGCCCTTAATCGGAGTTTTCAAAATAGCCCGGATACCTTCGAGTTCCATGCAAATTAAGTTAACTTGTTGCAATTTTGAATCCCGAATTTCAAATTCTCATATTTTGAGTAGAAGTTCGTGAACCAGTCGACTCGACGATCCTCGATTTTCGAAAATCGAATCGATCGCGATCGGAAAAAATATTTACATTTTCCGAAATAGGCGAACAACTATCTTTTTGCATCATATTATCGCTGTCAATTTTATACCCGACGTGTACAAAAATTTCTGCTCACATTTTGCTATCCGCACTTTTCAACCACAGCGTACCGAGTCTATTAGAGTATCCATACATAGAAAAAAAAAGTTGAATCCTAGATATTATTTATTCCAACAATCCTCGAACGAATTCAAAGATATTTGATTCTTTCAATAAAAATAATTACGTTTTGAATAAAATTTATCAAGGACTATTGAAATAAATATTCCATTGGATCCAACTATTTGTCTATATATATATATATATATTTTTTATTTGAAACTTATATATTTATTTTTATTAAAGGAATTAAATATTTTTGGATATACACATATGTAAGGCCTTACAAATAAAAGTAACAAATGAACGAATAAGTTAGTATTAACCAGCAGGGCGGAATATTGAATTTATAGGGTTCGGAATTGATGTATCGGGAAAAAAGTTCATTCTCGTCCGTTGCGGAGGATGATTACTGACAAATGATTAACGTTTAATTATACCCGTGTGTATGTGCGTGCACAAAGTGGGTCGTTAATCTGCGTAACGTGTTCACTGCAGAGTATGTAATCGTAAAATTTAACTCTACCAATTAGCACAACCACGCGCGGGGCTTTTGACGCAAGGAGTCGACTACTTGGATGGGTATATAAAGTCAATGCGCGTGTGTGCGCGGGTGTAATATTTACAGTCATTCCACACGTGCACCGCCTATTATGCGATTTCCTCTTATCGACACCTAATTACATTTAATAACTACCATGTAAATTTGATATACTCGTACGTATATTGTATGTTGTATCATTGCAGCTACGATTATTGTGCGAAGAAATGAGAAAAATTTCGCACAAATCTCGTTTCTTCAAATTAAATCTTAATGCGGAATCAGCGAGGATTACACATATTTACAGAATTCACGTGAGAACGTGCTTGTGATAATACGATTAATTCCAACACTCGTTGCAAGATTCGATTCGTACGAAATCTTTCGGGCTTAATTGTAAAATTAACTTTAGCAATAAGGTAAAAATTAACAAGAGGCGTAAGCACGTAATCGTATACTTGAACAATTTTACATTATACCCAAACGTATTATCAAATCTACCGTGAGAGAAGTTTCAAACTTCGCGGGTCGACAGATGGCGCGTCATGCGCGTATCGGTCGTTCGATATGCAACTCTAATAGACGCAAACTTCACACCGGACTGTATGTCCGATCCATTAATTGTCAGAAATAACTGTGATCTGTAAACGTTTCGTAGTATATATATATATATATATTGGCACAGAGTTACGTTAAATTATCAAAATTTTTACGAAACGTATATATATATACATACACGATACATACATCATTGTATAATCACGCGTTACATTCACTTCCAAATCTTGTTAACAATATCTGCTTTACTAAATTGTTCCGAGAGGATAAACTGTACAGAGATTTATGAAAAAAACAACAACAACAATAATAATAATAATAATAATAATAATAATAATAATAATAATAATAATAATAATATTGACAGTGAATGAAGAAAAAAATAAATGCCTGAAAAATTTGTCATTATATTGAAAGGTTCACGATGCAATAGTCGACGATAGTTTCGGACGATTTAGAACTAGATTCTTCAGCGCAGATTAAAACAGGACGACGACACTAATCAAACGCCGGTTTCATTTCGTTTCGTTACTTTTTTTTTTTTTTTTATTCCTCCTTGGTGAACGGGAAAAAAAAAAGAAATATACGAATAAAAAATTTCTGCATCGAAGAACGCGTTTCAAGGAATAAAAATACGAGAAAGAAATTGATCAAATAGAAGGATTGTCAGGGTTAAACGTCGGTCGAGCTTACGTTGGGAACGTGCGGCACCGCATCATGCGATTGATAACCTCGATTTAATGTCTCTTTCGGGTTTAGAATACAAATAATTATTTATCTCCTGCAAAACGGTCTTGCGTTTATTTGTCGTTCTCTTATTCTATCGGCATTCATCCGAATATCTTCCATACATATCACGTATTCAACGTTTGTATGATAAAATATTGTTTTTATTTTTTTTTTTTTAAATTTTTTTGCTTAAACAAAAAATAATTTCGCAGAAAAAATTGACCTTGGCATTTTTTTCTTTTTTTACCTTCTTTTCCATCCTTTTTTAATTACCCCTCTTCAATTATTATTATTATCCGTACAAACGTCGAGCTCACCGTTCAACCTAAACACCGATTGATATTGATTGGAAAATTTTCAGCCCGTCCGGCTGTCCGACATTCTCATACCTCTATTTCACCTACTTAATAACACTCTCGCTGCGTTGTAATTTAAACCTAAGCTACTGCGCGTTGATCTCATTTCCAATTTCTTATCGCTGTTCAGAGTAAACGCGGTGCGTTATTCATCGTCTTAAATTTCTCAAACAATAGTACAGATAGACTTGCCTGTTGCCTATTCGACACAAATATCGGGCATAATCCGATCGCGGTTTTTAATCGATCTCATTGTGATTGGAAATTAAGTTTGGATTTCGTAATTAGGGAGGAACAAAATACGAATAACGCTTGTATTTTATCTCGACATTTTATTCTTAGTTAGCGATAACCAATTTCCAATCGACTTGTCGAAATTGCGTCAACAGATTTTCGTCACTCGATCGTAAAATCGTTGGAATATATTTAATCGTTATATTTTTCACGGTTACTAAATTTCCGGAAAACTTTTCATTCTTATCTCGACTGCGAAATCCGTCCGCTGCAGGGGTCGAGATTAAAATTAGCATGCGTCGATGGCCGAGTATTTTACATTTACACACACACAAGTTTGCTTACGCATGCGTGCATTCAATGTAGATAGAATATAACGAGAATCCGGGTTACAGATAAAACTATTCCTCATTCTCTTACTGCGAAATTTTCGAATTTCTACATACTATATTCTACAATATATATATACACGAACGCTTTGAAAAAATAAAATAAAAAAAAATACGCAATCCCTCGAAAATATTTCCAACCATATTACATGGTCAATTGCGTATACAGATACAGGGCATCATTCCCAGGATAATTGGTTCATCGATCTTTTCGCGGAATAATTATAACGCTACGCGTGAGATAAGGTATTAATTATACGAACTTGACCAAGTCCCAATTATTTTTAACAAATCGGGGAGAACGTGGTTTGAACTCGAACTACTGCTAAACGGCAAATGAAATTGAAAGTAGACTTTTTTCATTTTTATACATCGAACTGAATAGATAATTTTTTTTTAAATTTTTCAATTTTTTTTATTACACATGCACTATTTTTCTTTTTTTTTTTTTACTTCTTTTTTTGCAAAAGAATTACACACATGTGAATACAGAATATGTATATTACATAAGTATCTTATATCGTAATAATAATAAAAATTATTAAAGGATTGTTAAACAATCGATATACTCTAAGATCAACGACATTGTCGAGAAAAATTATAGGTAAAGACAATATGTACATAATTTCTACCGCAAAAATCATACCGCGTGAAAGTTTATATCGCGTGAATTTTTTTACGTCAAAAAACAAAGTGACCAACGAAACAAGACGCGGAGAAATCGTGTGATACGGTAAATTTGAGTTCAGTTATTATATTTCACACGACACACAAATACACATTAATTTTCAAAATAATGTTGAATATAAAACTGCTGGGAGATTTGTTTTTTTTTATAAGTGTTTGTCATTTTTTCGACAGGCGGAAACAAAGGAAAAAAAAAGAGGAAAGAAAACAAAAAATACATCGATCAAAGATTAAGAATTAAGAAATTTAATTTCTTTTACTTACTCATAAATATATCTCGCATCGAGTCTTGGAATTGTAGAACTTTGTTTCATTCTCGGAACATTATTATAATCTCATATTCTTCCTGAAAAAATTTCTATTCGGTATAATCGTGCTTAACGAATATTATTCACGAATTTCATCATTTCTATATTACAACGATTAAATTATTTGGAACTCTGCGTTTTTTTCTCTGCCTGTTTCTGATTAATTTTACATGAAATACGATTCGCGGGACGTGATGTGAGAACGAGAAAAAAACCGTTGACTTCGAAATGTCGATCGATTTTCAGAATCGTAATTTTACTTTTTTTTTTCTTTCGCCCCTCCAGCAACTCGGATAACAAAAATTGTATGATAAGTACACAATAAAAATGGAAATAGTAGTTTTAACGCTTTGAGTCGGCCATTTTTGTGCTGAATCAACAATTTTGTTCTGACAATAACAATTTACGTTGTATCGCGGTAATAACTCTCGAGTATCGAAAACCTATCGGTATACCATCAGAAACGGTAAAAAACCGCAATGAAACATGTCGAAAAGTCATCTAGGTGTAAAAAAAATTCATGTGAAATATGTAGTAAGAATTTAATTTAAATTTAAAGCACGATTAGCATAGTTGCCGAATAACGCAATCAACACGGCGGCGTGCAATTTCAAGATACTCGTTTCACATCCGCGAGGTTTTTACAATGCAGTTGCAATACATTTATAATTATATATTAAATATTCGTATTTATATTTACATTTGCGTAATTCTCATACGTGGAGAAAATTTTTGGCACGTTCTTGTTTCGTTAACTTATTTTCACTGTAAACGAGATTATTTTTAGCAACCAGGTACAACGTCGTATCCATTCGCGTTTTATTTTAACGGATATTCGTAAGCGATGTAAAAGCCGAGAATCAGCGAGGCCGTTGCATCCATTCTGCACCGATATTACGAAATATTTTAACTGCGGAAAATAAACATCGTCAAAATAATATTCATCCGATGAAGAAACTGTTGCAAATCCAGTAGAGCCTCGATTATCCGAAGGTTGCTTCATAGAAGAAATTCATTTTTTAATGTTAAATGTGCATTTTTGCTCGCTGAAAAATGTGGAACAGCCGTTAGTCAATTGACAATAGACGTCTGTGTAAAATCAAAGTAATAAAATAATCGTTCGTTGTTTAAAATAGGTTCAATATGTAGTTAGATGTAGATTAATACGGACTGTGCGTCGATATAAATTTGTACTGTACATATTATTACACCTTAAGATAAAAATTGCATTTCGAATTTTATTTTACTTCAAAGATTTAATTCGTATAATCAAGGCTCTACCGTACACACATTCGCGTGTGCGTCTCTGCAGGTAAAAAACCGGAGATTTTTATTTTAGAAACCACTTCACCTGTGTCAGTTTTTGAAAATTGTTGATAAAAAAAATGTGTAAAAATACGAACTGTATTGAAATAACGAAACAGACGCGTTCTCTTTTCTTCTAAATTTTCATCGCTTCTAATTTCGTCCCGTTTCTTTTTTTCGACAAATTTTTATCGCGATTCGCGAACATTGCGCGTAACTATACAGATCTATTTTTTATAAATTATACCGACGTACATCGACGATTCTTTTTTCTTCTTTTCTTGCCTTTTGAATTGCACGACAGTCGAATGTGTCAGAGGTAGCGTAAACCTGACCTCACCCAACATCAGCCTACGCGCATATAACGTATAACATATTCAATATTCGTATAACAAGCTCAAGATCAACGTGCAACGGGAACTGCATACGTGTAAAAATGTCCACAATATAATATATATAATAAGACTAGCAGCCCATCCCGGCTTCGCACGGGCATATAATAATATTAAGTAATAATATAAATGTTATTTTTCTAGAAACTCACTGTAAACATTGTGTATTTTCTTTTATTATATTATTATATGCCCGTGCGAAGCCGGGATGGGTTGCTAGTGTAGCTTATATGACACGTTCGTAGATTTACCATAGCAGCGCCATCTATTGATTACTTACTCAACCCAGTCGAAAGGTATCGACATCTGTTAGAATCATTCGGAGTTAACAGATAATTGTGACTGTCGAATAATAACAGACAAATAATTAGCAATAAATTAAAATTGCGACTATAATTTGAGATTTAAACTATCCTATCTCTCAAGTTGGATCGAACTGCACATGGTGTGCGTATTTTATTATAATCGGTTAAGTGGTTTAGGAGTCCATTGAGGACAAACATCGTGACACGAGATTTATATATATTAAGAAGATGATGTAAAAGAACCAACGAATCAACGTTAACGAACGATCGTGTTGCGTAAATTGTTGTAATCTGACGTAAATGTGTATACGTCGTGTGTGTATATATATATATATATATATATATACAGACATGCATATATATATGTATACGCTTACATATATCGTAGTCCACGTGCGTGTGGGCACATCGAATAATGCGTGTAATGTGAATATAACAGAGATAGAGAGCCTTGAAGAGTTTAAGTGACGGGTAAACGACCGGGGAGATCCCGTCGTCGACGGAAGAGACAGTCATCGTCGAGTGTGCGATGTGCAACACACACACACACACACGCGAACTTTTTAACGCCCAATGCGGCGAAAAAACTTTGCCTTTTCTTCGATTTCTATTCTTTTTTTTTTTCGTGCCATTTTTTCTACAACATTTATTTTGTCGTTTTCCTTAATTTTTTTTTTTTTTCTTTTTTCTATTTTTTTTTTCGTCATCTTCTTCCTCTTTTTCCTCTCTCTTGATCGGTATTCGTCGACACTCGAATGCGGCAGGGTCATTATACAATTATGTCCGAAACAGTGTTTCGATCAGATTTCTCAGATTACCGAACAGATTTTAATTGCAGGAAATTTGTGTGCAATTTTTATTTTTCTTCACGATTCGCAATCAAACGAACGAGGTAAAATTATACGAGCGAGATTTTTTTTCTCGCCGAGTAAGCGAGTGGAGAATTATTGACAAGCATAGGGATTCTCAAAGTTAATAATAATACACGATTCGCTTACATTGTGCAGTGAAAAATTACGTTATATCGTCGGAAATTTTTGTAATATGCCTCTTGAATCGAGATCTTGAAACACATTTTTGCGAATGTCAGGATAATTATTCCTGTACAATTGTTTTTCGCTCAGGCTTTTACATATTTTCTACTTTCGGATACGTAAATATATGCACAGATATTTTTTTTTTTTTTTTCGTTTTCATGCACGCAACATTGATTGAAATTTACACGTATGCCTACATATATCATACGTATACGATGAGGATGATGATGACACGTATGTATAACTGTATTCCGAGTTTTTTCCTTGCCAACTCGTTACGCGCCATTGATTGCTATTTGTACAGTCCCTATGTTTGGAGGCGTGTATACAGGTATACGTATTGCATTAAAGGTATGCATGTAAATTGAGAAAACTGCAGAAACGTCCGTATCTTTTTTTTCTGTCTGAACTCGTATTTGACTATTATTTTTTTTATTTTTTATTTATTAGTCATCTTTTTTTTTATTCAAGACTGACCGTCGCTTCCAAAAATGTGGCGAATAAATTTTTTCCCATCAATAATCTCACGTTGGGTGTATAAATAATCTGTACACATATCGCAGAATCGTTCCCGACAAATAACATGTGCACGTACACGCAATATGTTGTTTTTTATCCGTCACCGGTATACGAAGAATTTTCTCCTCCGTTTCGGCACTTCGATCCGATTTTATACTGCTATTCTCTAGGAAGAATTATAGGAAATAACGTATCGTAACGTCGAATAAAATTCAGACAACCAACGATTGCTTGTTCACGTATGCACAGTATCATTAACGTTGAGTGAAAGAAACTTTTTGCAACAGCGAAGAATTTGCCCTCGACGTGAGTAAACAATCTTCAATCTGCCCGAGTTATCGATTGACAAAATCAATCATGCAGCGTGTGTTTTTGTCCAACTTTGTTGTAATAATTCGATCGCCACCCACGATGAATACAATTTTTTTCAACTTTCTCCCTCCCGCGCTACTTTTCTTTCGTAGCCCGATTGTCGGTGCGACGAAATGTACGAAGTAAAAAAAAAAAACCGCTAATTTATTGCGACAAGTTTTGCAGAGTGAGGGAGAGGGGGGAGGGCTAGAAAAAAGACAAAAAAAAAAAACCACCGCGCATCCCTTTAAATCCAAAACTGCGCCGCGGTCGAGACCAGGGCTAAATGAATGAAAAAAAAAAAAAAAAAAAAGTGAGTGAAAGAAAAAAAAGGAAACACTTTCGCACACACGTTGGTGAAACGGAAGCCCGCGTGCTGCGTTTGACAGACGCGACAACAACTCGCCGTAGCCCTGCAAGGGTGGCTATGCGTATACACACATACATACACACATATATATATATATATATATATGTGGGTGTAGTACATACGTATGCATGAATGTACCTACCTACCTATACAATTTTTCATTCGGTCGGCGAAGTGTCTCAACTCTTGGAAATTTTCGGCGGGGATTGTAATAAGGAAAAAAACACAGGACAACATACGACATGTGTAACGCACGTATTCTAAAATTTTTTTGCAAGTTTACAGTCGTATACACATCGTATACCTATGCGTATACCTTTTGTGTGTGAAGGAAACGAAAGACAATATATATGTATAATCTTGTACACACTCGTCTAAACATCGCGTATGTAATGTAAAAGTACGGCCAAGTCGCAAAAGAAAGATCTCTTTGAAGTTATTTGAGGACCGTAAAAAGTTGCGACTCGGGTGAAAAAAAAAAAAAAAAAAAAAAAAGAGGCACGTTTTTTAATAAACGAGATACGAAGCACTGGACTAAAGCAACGGGATAATTAAATAATAATAACAACAACAACTATAATAATAATATTTTTCATATATTTGCGGAAAAAAGATAATTCAGCGTAAATATTTCAAAGCTTTTTTATTTGTATGATTTTCTCGGTACGTCCCTCGTCAGTTACTGCAAATACGATTCGTTTTCGAAAGATGTGTTTGGTGAGTAAGGTGAAGAAGAGTGAAAAAAAAATTTCTTTTTTGTGTGTTTTAATAAAAACGAGGCAATTAGGGGTCGGCGAACGGATACACGTGTAATAAGTTTACTTTGACAAGTGGCCAGAATTCGGATTCAAACGACCAAGTAGGTACACATGCAATACGTACGCGTGGATAATTATTAACTTCCGAGAAGCCTGCGCAGATTCCACTCGCATCGCGTTGATGAGAAACAAAATAATAGAAAAAAAAAAGAAAAAAAGAAAAAGAAAAAGAAACAGCCGAATTAGATGAAATAAACGACAGAATCGGAAAACGAAAAAAATTCCCACGAAAACACATTGCGAGGAAAAATTGTAACATCAGTATATTTTGGGTATAGGAGAAATTGACAAACACAAAAAAAAAAAAAAAAACCCAGGAACTTCCGAACGAACTTTCGACAAGCCTCAAAACGTCGTGTGCGAAGAAAAAAAAAAAAGGAAAATAATTGACATAGAAAAAAAAAAAAAAAAAAAACAAAGCAACGGAAAGCGATCGATACCCTAAACCCACCCCGAAATTTCTCGTCGATACGAGAAAACAAAATGCTCTTCTATCTCACAATCATTGATCACCTCTGTGCTTGCCGCTCTAGCACGACGAGGAGACGCGGCAAACAAACGTCGTCCACAACCGACGACTTGAGCGCTCGGGGAGCGAATGCGCGGATTGGTCGCCGACTGGCTGCGCTGCGCTCTCGCGAAGCGTTGGAGGGGAGGGCGGCGATCGGTGGTGGGGGAAGCGCGGTGCAAGGGTGATTCGAATGCGCGCCGACGTCGGCGAAGGGGGGGCGAGAGGAGGAGGAGGAGGGGTTGGAGGGGAGGGCGAAGCGGCGCACAGCTGATGCAGCTCCCTCCGCGAGTTATAGAGAGGACCGTTCGTGACGGCAGGGAAGTCAGTAGCTTATGTGCGCTCGTGATGCGAGGGTCGTTTTCGTTGCGTTTTAGAGGCGGCGGTAATAATGTCACCACATGTCAGTTACTGTATTAGAATACGACAACAGATCGTTACAGTGAGAAGAAGAATATCGTAGAACGCGACTCGCGATCGTTGTTACGAGTTAACGTTTCGGTTTGTTCGAGAGAAGTTTGTTTCACTTTTGTTTGTTTTGTTGTTTTTGTTTTTCTTTGGTTTTTTTTTTTTTTTTTTTTTTAATTTTTTTTCTTACTTCGCTTCTCACACACGCGCACCAACTTTGTTCATCCACCGACCGGCTTTGATTTTTCACTTTTTCTTTCGCTTACTTCGCGGCAGACGAAAATTACTGCCTCGTCGATAAAGGAGAGGAGGGAAAGTGAGGAAGACAAAACAAACAAAAAAAAAAAAGAAGAAGGAAAATCGACTTCTGCTCCCGATCGATCATCTGCCGACGGAATTTCTTTTTTTTTTTCTTGGACTCAGCGTTGTTGCGTGACTGGAGAGATTTCTTCGAAAGGGAGAGAGAAAAGGGGAATGCTCAACGTCGTGTTTTCAACATCCGTCCTCTGCAACGTACGAGGAGAAGATAAACAAAACAGAAACAAAAGAAGACAAGATCAAATCGTCGATTACACGATCGAACAATTGCCGCGCGCGGATTTTTGAATAATCTGTTATCCGCTCAGTTTTATTCTCGCGGGACAGATCTCGGCGATCCGATATATTATTATTGTACATTGTTGTTGTTGTTTATAAATCATCACGCGCAGTGCACAGGAGTTGCTGTTTTTACGTTTCAAGTTCTTTTCGATTGTTACGAACGCTTTGCTTAAGAATCGAGAACGTTGAAATTTCCCGCAAAGAAACGCGGTGAAAATTAACCACGTGTAATCAACGGACGGGTGAAAAATACTTTGCTCAAAATCCCACCTCAAAAATCATCGTGTAACGCTTAAACAATAAGAAAAACAAAACAAAAAAAAAAAAAACTACGAGAAACAGTGAATGTATGTATATAAAAATACACATACGATGAATAAAGTACGTTACAACAAGAAGCTGGCATTCGACGCGTAAAAGAGAGAAAAAAAAGAAGAGCGAAAGGAGTGTACTTTTTTTCTGTGCTTCGAATTATGAAATAACTGCATCCTTGCGTGTGTCGATACTGCGTAATGTAATTACAATTTAAAAGTAAAAGTGAAGTGAAAAGTAAAGTTGAATAGAGAGAGAGATAAATAGAGTCGCCGTAATCGGAGGTCTCGTTATTTCTTGTTGATTACGAAGAATAGATAAAATTCGAATCAGAACGCGTAATAAATAAGTTAAAATGGTGCCGCAACAGCAGGACAGCCCTTCAAGCTCGGGGATTCCCCTTTTCGGATCGCAGCTTGTGGATAAAAATTCGCCGACACCTTACTCGGACGCTACTCAGGTAAATACTTGTTTATGTTTTTAATCTGTTAAAGTTTTTCGCCACCTCGCTCGTTTTCTCACCCTTCTCATTTTACCCCCTTCGCGTGTTTATTCTTCGTAGGGATATTTGCCGGGTTTTCCAAGCGGTCGAAAGTTCTCGAAGATAAAAACAAAAGATCGTCGATTTTTAAATCTGTCGAATTCGATTCCGAAGCGGAACGAAATATCGGTCGCGAGAAAAGCACGAGGTTGAAGTTGGTCGCGTTATCGTAACGAAACATTGGGAAAAAATCATTGTTTTTTTAATGTTACGATGATTTTGAAACATTACCGTAATTGAGGTTTTGTCTTATTACGGTTTACTCGAATTTCAGACGATTCGAAAATCGCGAAATAACGGTTTTTCCTCGGCACGAATCGTTGCGTTAATGTTACTAACTTCGTTATGATAATAAAAGAAAGCGCCAATTTTAAATTCCCCCGCGTTGGTTTTCGAACAGTGTATTTCTCCTTTGACAGCATACGTAATTTCGGATCGTAACTGAACACTCGAGGCAAAGAATACCTGTCAAGTTGCGCAAAATAAGTAATTTCTCAAAGCTATGTAGAACAATGTAAGATCGTGAATAAATACAACAATAACGACACGTGGGCGCAGTGAACGATGAATCCCTCTTGAAAAATGAAAAGAGATAGATAGGTGTGTAAGTAAAAAGAGAATCAGGCTAAAGTTTGTAACGTTCTCGTAACAATAAACCTTTAGAAAAGGTTATCAATTTATAACTGGGATTATCGGGAATTTAGTAAACCGTTAATAAAGCATCAATCAACAATCACATACTTTGTCAATACAACTTGTTCGGTTATTAATCCCGTCAACGTAAAAGAAAAGACGCGACACGTCAAAATATGAAGATAACGAATTGGTAGATGTATCCTTGTTTCATAGTTAGAAATAAAAAGTCATCCGCTGCCATATTTTGCGTGTTGCAATGTTCTTCACCGTTTAAACAACGCATCGTTCTTTTTTTTTTTGCGTGTATTATATTCTACCACGACCTATCTTGCCTAGTCATGATTGCGAATAAACGAAAAAATCGAGAGAGAAAGAGAAGAAGAAGAAGAAGAATGAAAGAATGAAAGAATGAAAAAGCGTGGGCGAACTGCTTAAAGACGAAAGCCTCGAGTTTACCGTCCGACGGCTGTTGCTGGGAAATCAGCTGTGGAATTAAGCCAGGTTCTCTACGCATTAAAATACGTGCACAAACGTACGTGAATGAAGTTGTGCGCAAGTTGTGTCTTCTCTCTTCATCCCTTTTTTTTTATTTTTTTTTCATACCATGCCCGAGGAGAAAGAGAGAAAGGGAAATGAACGAAAGGATGAAGAAGGTGGTATAATATTTTATGTTTGCAAACAAACCTTTCGACACTCTCCGAATCTCATGCCGTTTGTTATAATTTGTTGTTTTTCTTTTTTTCTTTTCCTGTTTTTACACACATTTATCGCGACTCTTGTATATCATCTATTTCGCGTATTATGTGCCGCTCTCTTCGTGTTTTGGCCACAATTTCATCGTCCGTATCTCGACGATGACTGTACGCGGATTGTAGAAACAGAGAAGTAAATCGTGGTGAAAAACAATGAAACGTAACACACAAAAAAAAAAAAAAAAATGGGGGACGAAACACTTGACAGAGATGAAAAAATATTTTAGTATCTAGGATGTGTTTGAGTAAAGAAGATAAAATAGAGGAAAGTATTTCGTAAAATGCGCGTCAATTTTGTACATACCATACACACACATACGGTTATTTAATTTTTTAAAACTTTTTTTTCATCATCCGTGCAACAAAACTATAAACTGTAAAGTCTCCTGCACCTACGGTTTAAGCGCGCAGAGTAAAGTTCTACCGTCTGTTTTCTTTTACTTTGCTTTAATCGAGATATTTCGTGGGTGTATCGAGTTATTACGACAATAATGATGGTAATAATGATTGCGAAGTAGTAATTTTTCAACTGCGCGGGTGAAAGGAAATAAGTGTAGAAGATGAAAAGGAAAAAAAAAAAACAAAAAAATCAAAAATTGAAAAACACCAAGATCGATGTAATAAATTACGGAGTAATTGCAACCGCTGTGTAAAACAAAGAGGATGAAGAATACGTAGACTTTAATTTTTGCGAGTTATGAATACGGTTGTAGACAATCTCGCATCTCGGGAGTTCTCCTTCTATTATTACAAAATACAGTACAGCGTGTCTTCTCGTTCGTTCGAATCTCATATCGCTCTTTAAGTTCTCTTTAATAAGCGAAAGAAGTGAAGGAAAGCCGCGGTTAACGGAGAAGACGAGACGAGGCGATGCAGACAGAGTCGGAAAAGAGGGACGGTATACATATATATATATATATATAGAATGGAGATAATCGATGCACCGTGACCGATTCGGAATAATTAATATACCGAGGGCCAAAGACCGTAACGCACTGTGATATAATAGAAACTGACGGCGAAACAAGGATTGTGTAGGTAAAACCGAGGAGAAGAAGCTCGTAGGACGAAAACGATAAGTAGGTGAAAAAAAAAAAAAAAGAAAAAATAACAATAATAAAATAAAAAGAAAAAGACAAGAAGGATGGAATGGAAGAAAGAAAGAAATACGAAAACAACGGTCGAACAAGAAAATTGAAAATAAATGACGGAAAAAAAAGTCGAAAAAAAGTGTACCAAGGTATTATACTCTCTGATCCGACTTTCGGGTCCTTTTCTCTATCTTTCTTTCTTCCTTCTTCTCACTCCTGCATTCTCATCGATCAGGTCAGTCGAGAGGCTTTGAAAGAGAAAAATCCGACTATTTTCTTCCCCCCTTATTCGCGTCGTCATTTTGTAGTCTGTAATTATACGAAAGTAGTAGAAGAAGAAGATGAGGAGGAGGAGGAGGAAGAACTGGAGAAGTGAAACCAGGTCATGGATGATGGGGGTAAAGATGCAGTGAGGTCGGAAGATGGATGGATTGCAATGATCAGAACGTAGAATCTTCAGAAACGCGAACAGGCAACTCTTGTAGAAACTTTCAAATTTTAGAATACTTACATCGAAGTATGGAAAAGTGAAAATGTAGAATCGCGCAAAGTGCGGAAAAGTAGAGTATAATACAACCGTCATTCTTATTCTAAATTTTGAACATAACCATACAATGAGAATGTTGGATGGATTGAAAAACAGAAGGGTTAAAATTTTCGATTATCCTCCGATTCTTCTTCCTGTCTGTGTAAAAAATAAAATCAAAAAAAGAAATCTAGGATTCGGACCCTTTTGTTTTCTAATCCTTACACATCATACTCACATCCGCACAAACCTGTACGATTTCTCCTCTCTTTTTCTTTCTTCCGTCTTCTTAGATGGATTGAAAAATAAAAAAAAAAAAACAAAAAATGCCAGCCTTTTTTTCATCGCAAGTCGCTTCGTTCCAGCCCGCAGTCGTCGGGTCAGTCATTAAGTCGGTCCGTCAGTAAGTCAGTGAGTCAGTGAGTCAGTCAGCGACGCGCCTCTTCGTCCGTCGTCCCTTGGCGTCGCGACGCGGTTCCCGGCCAATTATCTACACCCTTCTAAGGATCTTTTTTAATGGCCCTTTCGAATCCCGACTAATTCTAGACTTTGGCTCCTTCTCTATCCTTATTCCTTATTCCTTTTTTTTTTCTTTTCTTTTTTTTTTGTTTCCTCATGTTTCTGCTTTTTACCCTTCTACGCGTCGACCCTACGTCTAATAGAAACACACACTGTATGTGAAATTCCTCCTCGTCCCTCATCTTTTTATAATATATGCTGCTGTTGCTGTTCGATGTATTTTTGTTACAATTATTATTATACGTTTCGCAATAATGATAACGGCATTAAAGTGAGGAAGGTTTGCGGTTAGTCAATTTTTATTCATTGCCGTTGTTTAAAAACAATTTTTTTTCTTTCACCTTCATCTTCGTCTCTCACATTTTCAAATCCATAATTGATGGAGAAAACGAAGGAAAATTAAAATGAAACTGAAGACTGAATCAATTTACAATACGGATTCGTCATTTTTTTTTTCTTTCTGCTTCTTTGTTGGATTATTATTTGTTCACCTACACGCAACAGTTATATGTATACATATGTGCAAACGTACGTGCATAATATAAAAATCCGACGCGGATTATCGTGAAAATCTCTTTATTAATATTCTATCGGGTAAAACCCCGCCTCTCAACCACGTGTAAAATTATCCTTGGTAATTTTATATATATTGATGGAATAATATATATAACGATAAATATATATATTATATATATGTATATATTCGTTCGCAATTGGAGTTTCCCCGAGTCAGACGGACGACGAAACGAATTACGAATATCTCTTCTTCCCTCCTCTTACGCATTTGCAAACCACCGCCACCGTAGAACTGAATTCATTCCGCGAACCTCGATTCTTGACTAATTTTCGTTTCATTTCTCGTTCGTTTATTATTCATCCGAGTTCGACAATTTCGTTACAAGTTTAATGTAAATAACTTCTATTAAGGATTATAAAAAAAAAAAGGGGACGACGGAAGACGTCGCCGGACGAAGAGAATTTAATCGTTGGATAAAACGAAAATCGATGCTTTGCTTTTGCCTTTCGTTTATAAGATAACAACAATGATAATATCGTTAATGAAAATACAAATAACACGACAAAAAAAAAAAAAAAAAAAAAAAAATGGGACACGTGCTTGAGTTGAGAATGCTTCGAATGAACGAAAATCCTAGTAATAATTATCGTTTAACGAACTTGTTATTTCTTTTCATTTTTTCAAGTTTTATTTGTCACTACGAGTAAGAAAAATTAGCTCCGTACTCGCCGCACGGAGGGAACTTTGTTAATAGATAATAATTGTAAATTGTCTGTACGTTTTTTTTTTACTTTTTTTTTTTTTTTATTTTGTACACGATATCGTTTCTTTTTTCCTCGCAGGATAATGCAGATTATTTTATTTTACTCAGCCATGCAACGTCGTATTTTACACACAATGTTAGATATGTATTTATATTTTACGGTTTACCGCAAAACGCAATCGGTGCAAGAAATAACTCGCCGGATCTCTGACAAATATATTTATTTATGTATACATACACACACAGGGGCTATGTAACTTTATCTTGAGTATGTTCGATGTGTATTGTCGAGTGTTAATTTTATACTTGAATGCGCATGGTGTTAACGTGACGTATGTACGCGCATATTATATCTCGTGAATGCATTGCGATGTATATTAAAAATCAATCTCTCGCTTTCAATGCGTCGGCACAGTTTTCTTCTCTCTCTTCCCTTTTTTTTTTCAAAGCGATTTCCTTCATTCCGTGTATGACTCTTTTTTTTTTTTTAGTTGCAGCAGCTTGACCGATAATAACAGATCGATCGAAAACGAAATTTTATCGTTCGAAATTCGATCGCCGTAGGTGTGCGGAAAATATTACCGAACAATTGTTTTATATAAATAAATAAATTGGCCAATATCCGGGGATAATGCATGCGATGCGACACGCGTGTAGGTATAACGTTGATTAATACACGTGTGTGTCATTTGCTCGTTCGATGAAACCGTACCTATGCACGTTTTCGCAATTTGATAAATTGCACAAGATTCTTGGTGCAATTGCACTCTAATTTCATTATCTCGGTGTTTCAACCCGGCTATTAACAAATCGGTAACGATTATGTATAATTCACCTATTGCATATATATACACACGTGTGTGAAGTCCTGTACTTTCTCAAAATCTTCATCGTGCAGACAAACTTATTACACACATATGGATATAATAAACACCTTGTGATGTGAGAAAATTAAATTCACAATAAAGTTGGTTGAAAAAGAAAAACAAGAAAAATCCGTATTCACCCACAATTCATCAACTTCGTTTGTGAAGTTTCATTCGTAGTTTCTTTCCACGCGTCGTGATATATTTTTTTTCCCCCACCGCCATGATTTCGTTCAATTATCTTCTTTTAAATGACACCCACTTCAAGGAGTCTTTTTCAAATTGAGGAAAAATGTAACGTCATTGTTTCTATTCACCTTGCATCAATGATGCAGGACATGCTTTCATTATTTTCAATATATTTATTCTCTGTTTAATTACAGCCTAATATTATTTATTCGCTACACGGAACTTACGCACACATGTATAGATTGTTTTTCGATCACGATCCTGTTATTATTTTATTTATCTTAACATTTGTATAATTGATTATTATCGTTGAGTATTATACGGTAGTACGGCTGATACGATAATTGCGTTTTTTTTACCATCTTAATATCTGATGGAAATCTTCTTATCTCTGGTCAATCGCTAAAAGAAGATGTATCGAAGTAGAAAAAAAAGAGAGAAAAATTAAAATTGCAACACTGCAAACTGTAGTATTTATTCGCTACATTGTATTCTGATAATTATGGATCACGATTGTCGGACGAAGAATAAGAATATGACGAAGTCGAATCGAATCCGATAACGGACGAGGTTTAAGATAGTAACGTTATCGTAACGAAACATTGGCAGGGGGGGGGGAGGGGAGGGGGATCGTTATTTTCTTTACTTTACAATGATTTTTGAGGAAGCGATATTTCGAAATATTATTAATTGTTTCGTTTTATTACGGTTTACCGAATTTTAAACAATTCTAAAATCGCGAAATAACAGTTCTTCATCGGCATTGATCGTTACGATAACGTCAATACGATGATAATAACGGAGGGTTTGCATTAAAATACGTACATCGCCGATCAAAGTCGCGTCCCATTCCTTAGGTTACATAGGTTAGCACACACACACACACACACACATGTATAGTACATGACAAATTATGTGCAGAGCGACAACAACGTGTGGATTCTAACTTTGAGTTTCACAAATACAGACGAACGAAGTGAAAAAGAAAACGAGACGAAACTAAACGAACGACAATGACAGTTTACATAAAGTGGCGGAAAAGATAAGATTGAATCAGAGGTTGAAAAAACGCGAACAATATTCGATAACGGACGATAAATTGAATTTTTTGCTCGGTAATAAAAATCGTGGCTTGGGTAAACGAAACAACAAAAAGAAAGAAAAAAGTAAACAAAATTAGATTCGATATTCTGTGTCTATTTGTGTGTGTGTGTGTGTGTTAAGAGTTTTTCGGGCGTCAATATTACGTACAGTTTACACATAATGCATACGCGTACATAAACATATGACATATAACATATACCTATAAAGAACATACAAGCGACGCTCGCTGACAACATTGAAAAGATACGGCAATGTCACAGAGATTAGATCCGGCTTTTTTTTCTCGCAACGTTTTTTCTCTCCTTACTTTTTCTCTCTTTTCCTTCTCCTTCGCCTCCTCTTTCCTGATTTATCGTTGTTGAGATATCGTAGATGCTGTATATTCGATTGCATACGTACATGTATGATGTAAAAATATTACGAGCACGCGATCGATGCACAGCACTGCTGGTCGATATTATCGTGCAACAAAGTACGTAACACGCGTGTATATAATTCAATACGCGTACCAACTTGGATTGTTTCGAGCTAGCGTGCACGAGCTGTCTTCGTCAAGTTACAGCTACAACCTTTCGACAATCTGGAAAGATAACAGTCGACACGATTCGCTCGGTATTATTGTTTATAATAATTCAATATTACACGTTACATGCGTGTATGTAATTATATCGAAGCGGACGCGACGATTTTCGTAATCTACGAACGCTTCTGCGACAACGACGATTGTAGCCGTAGGAAAGATAAGAAGGAAAAAATAAGAAGTGAAACAAAAAAAGCCAAAGTGTGAAATTCGGTCAGACTATCGCTGTCTGGCCTTTTTTCCTCCCCTCTCTGTAATCTGCGTTTTATGTCCTGTGTTACACATGTGTACGCATTTAGTGCGAACGAATTCATGGATGTACGTATACGCGTGAGATTGAGGTAGGCAGACGGACAGCAGGGATAGAAAGAGGCGCTAGGCTGGACTCGTTTTTTCGTTTCGTTATCGGTTTTATCGTCGTATCTTTCGTACCGGACGAACGACGAATGACAAGAGCTGCAGACACGGAGACGACGAAATATTATTATTTACATATATTATATGTATACATATTATTCGATGCGGTTGTAACTTAAACGATATGCATATCCTCCTCTCCGAATCTCTCTTTTCTTTTTTCTTACACCCTTCTGAATAATCGCCATTCGGTTACAATGGAACTTTAAATCGAAGCGGTCTTTTAGGATTGTGCTTGTATACCGGGAGAATCTCTTGAAACTTGAAAATCAACCGCGCATGCGCGCGTTTTATCCGCTGTTCGCGCAGGCTGGCCAACCCGAGTTTCGGCTGTCAAACTCTTTCCGCCGGCGATGCGGTTCGTACGAATTTTCGAGGTTAGAATCTCGAATAATCGAGACGGCGACTCGGAATGGTTTTGGAAGCATTTGTTATCGGGTCGGAAAGTTGACTCTTCAAAGAACGGTGGGAATTCAATGCTTACGCTCTTTGAAAATTCAAACGTACACATTTTCCGTACGTTGGCCCGCCTGCATCGCGGACAAAAGTATCGCTGCGGCAAGATTTCGCCGACCAATGAGATTTAACTATTCGGCGCATGCGCGGTTGATTCTCAAGTTTCGAGAGATTGCCCCGGTATTATTACTCGTATATGTACACACACACACGTGTGTTAAATTAACCCTTGGACTGTGTATTTCTTTACTAGTTGTATTACGTACAACGTGATGTAATATTATATGTATATTCCTTATTGAGGGTGTGCGCGTACTGAAACACATAAAATCTGTTACATTCTGTTCCGGCACCGGAAAATCTCGAGTTCATCGAATATTGAGGAGTTTTTGAAAATTCTCGTCACGGTTGTTTTCGCTTCTCCAATAATAGCGGGATTTCTAAAGTGGAAAGAGAATTTCGAAAAATTTCGTACTCACGGTGTTTCCCGAAATCCCGGATAATCTAAATGACAATTTCTCCCAGCCGTCTAGAATTATGAGTTCCGTAAGAGGTTCTCTTCTCAAAATAGTCGACTCACCTCGCCTCGCCTCACCGAAAAATATGCTCTCGAATTCTTTCACATCTTTACAATAACATCAACTGATAAAAAGAGACGAAAAGACGAGATTACAATGAAAATTATAAATTACCAATGTCTCGTTTCCGCGTCGCGTGTATCACGTTTTCAGTATATATATAATATGTATTGCAAATAACGATACGACGGTTTCCCCGTTTTCGCCGCATGATATTTCAACAATAACAAACGTCCAAGTTGCTAATACGTGACATGCAGACGTACAACATATATGTATACGCATAAGCATAAGAGCAGGAGGCTTGGAGAGTGTACGACTTGTACCGTTGACAGGGGGCGATCAGCTGTGCAGAGTAAAGCCGCTCCTTATCCCCCCACCTCTACTAACCCTCTCTCCCCCTCTCTCTCTCTCTCTCTCGATCTCTCTCTTTTCTTCCTCTTCTTCCTCCTCTTCCTCTTCTTTCCGACTACTCCCGTTTTATTTAACGGCACTATCATCGCAAGAGCACGAACAGCGAGCTTTTTTTCGCTTCTCGTTCCTCATCACTCGCATGTGTGATCACCTCCATCACCATCATCACCATCATCATACACACAAACACAACATGTATTTAAACTGAAAACAACCAGTTTCTTTACTCTATAATAATTATATATATATATATATAAGGTACGTCCCTTGTAACATACTCTAAACTCTCGGCAGCGGAGATTTTGGTTTTAATTTTTTTTTTTTTATTATCTTATCGAAGTAGATAAATACGCTACTTATCTCATTTCTTATCTTATATTCCTGGTCCACGTTGCTCTCCCTCTTTCCGTTTCATTTTTCTCTTCAACATGCTTGTTGTTTTTCTCTTTTTTTTTTCTCTCTTTTTTTTTTCTTCACTTCGCCTTCTGTTTTCTATCACGTCGTCGTCGGCGCAACCGACCAGCCAACCGAGCGAGCGATCTGCGACTCTTGCTCGTTTCACGATTACGCGATTTCCGGGAGATGCAGATACGCCTGGTGTGCATAAGTATGTATGTGCAGCGGCGAAAACTGCTCTATCGCGTCTCCGTAACGATTGCGTCGATTTGTTTATAATATTAATATTCAAAGCGACAAATTTGCCTATCAATGCAAGTGTCGCGCAGCGTTTTACATGCCGGACGTTGAGAAATAACAATTTTACATTTATAGTATGTATATATCAAGAGAAAATCATTGGTCGAATTGACGTGGAATCCCCCATATATGTATAACGAACAATGATTTTCCCCTAGCCTTTTTTTTTTTTTGTTTTTTTTTTTCAATTTAAATTGCTTTAAGGAATATTTTTATACGATTCTCTGGTCCCAAAAAAATACTCATGAATTCTTTGACTTTTCTTTCTATCCCGGATTAATCAAATCTATATAAAAATAATAATATCGTATAAATACGATACCGTTAAAACGGCAATGTACACACAAATGTACGCCATACTTTTAGCTTCTGCGATTCTGAAATTTTCGTAAGAAGTCGCGTGAATGTAAATGTGTGATAAAATTATTGGACGAATTATTGAAAAAAAGTGAATCGTCGTTTTACAATTTTTTTTTTTTTTTTTTTTTTTTTTTCATGTAATTTTCGATCCGACGTTCAACTTTATCATCAAGAAAAAAAAAAAAAAAGGAAAATCAAAGTCCACATCGGTGATTCATTATTTTTTGTAATATCTTCTGAATCCCATCAAACGCACGTACACGCAGATAAAATTATGACTACACTCCGTGGGTTTAGTCATTTTTATTTTTATTCATCTCAGCTTCCTCGTCTTCTTCCTTTCGTTTTAAATTAGAGAATCGTATACATTTTTTTTTTTTAATTTTTTATTTTGGGGTTTTTATTTATCTCCTTCTTTCGTTATCTCGTGTTACGCGTATAATCTTTTCCTCATAATCTCGTACAATGTATATAATAATACACACAGACAGAGAGACTTGGCACGTTTGACGAGTTATAACAACACCAACTACGAATATCTTATAACGTGTAATTCTCACTCCGGCGATATTGATGCTGATGCTGCCCCACATATTCGCTTCTCGCTATCGGATTCGGTCAGGATGTCGTCGAGTCAGCTGACCAGCAGCCGGCTGTTTCCGTGCTGAAACGAGCACACGTTATACGATTCGTATATTACACGTCTGCTGTTTAATATATATTTTAAAAACCCTTTTTTTTTTAAAAAAAAAAAAAAGGAAAAACAAGGAGGAAAGAAACGTCGTTTGAAAATTTTACTCTGGGTCTTGCAAAATCATTTATCGTCTGCAGCTCCTTCGAAATGATTATCGACTAGTTCAGAGTAGTTGAAGTAACAAATAAGTGAAACCCTTGTTGGCGAGTGAAGAAAATTTTAACAAAACACAGTGATGACGATGATCAGCTGGCTGTGGCTGGTTGTTATAAAAATCGAAAAAATCTCATCCTTGTCAAGTTTTTCACATTATATCGTCCGATACAACGATTTTATCTCACACACGAAGAACCGGATTCGTTCGTTTGTTTTTCTATTTTAAATCGTTGTAAAATATGAAATTGTTTACAATATAAAAGAATCCAACATTTGATATAACGGTAATATATCAGCTTTTCAAAGCTCCATAAATAAATATGACAAATTTTTAATTCGGCACAATAGCGCATTTTCAACATTTTTACAATAATTCCCGACAATTTATCCAACCGCTGATAATTGACTCGCATTTGAAAATAAAATTTCTACGCGTGTTAAATCTCGGTCTCGTCTATACTAACAAGTTACTTATACATATTGTTGGGTGAGCGAGTGAGTAAGACGGTGGAATCGGCTTAAGGAGGAGGAACGATCGGTTCCCACGATCTCTCTGCGAACTTACGTACATTCTGCTACTCCGCTTATAATATATATATATATATGTATATGTACGTATGTATATATAACATCCCGTATTACACGTATCCAACTACGTAAGCATCGCGAATCAGATAAATATATATATATATCACTACGTATGTTGTGCATTATTCGAATGTCGTTATCATCATTTATTATTACTTTCATATTATCGCAAAGTCGAAAGATTTTCAATGTTTAAATATCGAATTATTATTGTATCTGACGACGATTTTTGTTCTACTTACTCGGGTACTTTAATTTTGACGACGAAATATTATAAATCTAATTACTCAAGTTTGACTTACGATTTTTACCGTTATAGATTATAATGCAAAAGTGAACAAGTTTCCAGACTACTCGGAGAATTTTATCTCAAAGTTAGGCTTCGAAGTTTACATACATACATATATATATATATATATATATATACACACAAATTAGCTACTGTCTTACACAACCGTCACGACTTGACTTATTATTCTGTATTTTTAATGCTGCATTCGAGAGATTGAAAGAATAACGAAAAATTTTCAAACATCTTTCAGAATATATACACACTGTTACAAGTAGTTTCGATTGGTTGATCAAAAAGTTTTCGTAAATCATGCCAATATTTATATCTACGTATCCTGTATCCCCCTTGCACATTGATGTATAACGTACAACAATAATAATAATAATTCTAATCGCGTCTCTGGTCATTTATAACATTATTATAGACCATACAGAGAATATATAGAAGAGTAGCTGCAGCTGTAGTCTATAATCCGATGGTATAAATAAATCAGCATCTCATCGCGAGTAGCAGCAGCAGCAGCAGGATGAGGAGTCGGTTCCTCTCTTTCCCTCTTTCTCTCTGTTCTTCATACACCTCTACACACGTATTGTATTATAGGCCACAAGTTTGATAGTCGGTCGTGATATCTGATCCTATACTCGGCGTGCGCGGCGTGTCCATCACGACTTGGCGATGGTGGTGGTGGTGGTGGTGTAATATCCATGTGGATTATAAATTATAATCTCGCGTGTCTCTCTTATAAGGTATTAGCGGCGCGTATTAAAATCGTACACGTACGTATCTGCGTATGCATGGATGCATGTACGTACGATAAGTACGTAAGTACGTAGCCGCCTTCCGATACCCAAGCTCTACGCAAATTATTATACCGCTGATCGGAATACGTACGACGTACCTCCTTGTATACTGTAACTTACCAACACTCGCGACACAACCGACCCTACCTAATAGCGTCATTACTCGGTGTAAGATGTTTATATTTTACGCATGCGAGTTTGTCAGAGATGGGAGCTGGATAGGTGAACCCGTTTTCACCCTGATCTGCGAAGAGAAAAGAAAATAAAAATAATATAACACACGTGAGACTACCAACTCGATAGTCATTTAATTATGCGATTGTCATTAAATACGACGCGTTAATATTCTTCGCTGATGCGGAAATTAAAAAGTTACGGAAAAGTTTGCTTTCTTTTTTCCTTCTTTTTTCGATTTATACGACAATTGCGTGACAAAGTAGTATAGAAAAAAAGTTTGCGGATATGTTTATTTTTCTTTTCAATTATCACTCCGCGGATGTTTATTGCAATATATTATATCGCAGTTACTCGATTGACTTCGTCGTACGGAAAGTGTAGATAAACATGCGGACAGATGTATGGATGGATGGATGGATAGATAGATGGATGGGAGGAGAGGGAGAGGAGAAATATGGAGGCATAAAATATTAGCGAAGGTCAATCGCGTGTGTAATTCCTAGTGATTGTATTATACACATACTACGCGACATGTGTAATAACGTACCTTATACCCGTTATACATCCATGTACGTATTATATTACACACGCATCGATTTATGCGAGACTATTAAATGCGGGCGATTGGTAACGCCCGGTTATAATACACGTATAACATACGTAGGTATAAATGATGATGTGGGAAATGTGCGGTTATACGGTATAATATACTCTATATATAAGTCAAAACTACTGGCAAAATAATATTTAATATGCGTTATACATGTATAATAACTTGGGTACATACTTACTCACCGTTTATCTTCGTTTAAATCTTGTGTATAGACGATTTTAATGTATCATCTAGTTTAATCACGTCATTCGCGGATTATAATTATACGGTAGCCGCTCCCCGTTGTACATTTTTCCGTATCTCTCTTTCTCTACAATTTTTTTTTTTATTCTCACCTAATATCTGCACCACATGTGTCGCACTACATGTATACATCTGTACATGTACATGTATTTGCTTGCTTGTTTGAAATATATAGATGTGAAATTTATGTCGGTATAGATAGTTAATCTATCCATATGTTATACGTGTATAATATTGGTAGAGAAATGTTGGTAAAACGTCTCCTCGATCAGGTTTTCAAGTAATTTATAATCGATTCGTGTTTGGGTATACGCGATAATTTTTATATTAGTATTCTATTTCTGTATCGCTCGTATGCTTGAGGTCGAAGTGCCATTTTGAGAAATAGCGTGTCGTGTTAATAGATCATTTTTCATGTACCTTGGCGAATTTGACACGAATCGTGTTGGATTCATTCGGATTATCGTCAGTGTACTTACCGAGTTCGTTAGTAACCCGCAGTAATCGTACCTCGATTGAGGATATACCGGGGCAATCTCTCGAAACTTGAGAATCAACCGCGCGTGCGCCGAATAGTTAAATCTCATTGGTCGGCGAAATCTTGCCGCAGCGATACTTTTGTCCGCGATGCAGGCGGGCCAACGTACGGAAAATGTGTACGTTTGAATTTTCAAAGAGCGTAAGCATTGAATTTCCACCGTTCTTTGAAGAGTCAACTTTCCGACCCGATAACAAATGCTTCCAAAACCATTCCGAGTCGCCGTCTCGATTATTCGAGATTCTAACCTCGAAAATTCGTACGAACCGCATCGCCGGCGGAAAGAGTTTGACAGCTGAAACTCGGGTTGGCCAGCCTGCGCGAACAGCGGATAAAACTCGCGCATGCGCGGTTGATTTTCAAGTTTCAAGAGATTCTCCCGGTATACAAACCACACTAGTGCGATTTCGGATTTTGCATTTCCAAAGTATTATAATTCTCGTGTAAATAGTCGAAAAGTATTCGACAACCAATATTTGGTGGGATAAAAATCTCCCAATAATCCAATGACAATAGTCTGGATGTGAAAAATGACATTAATTTACTGGAAATACGTCAAAATCAGAATGGCGAGAAAAGAAATCTTAGTTGTTCCGAATTTGCACTGTCGCGATGTTTACGGGTTAACGGTCATGTCGTTGGATGAAGAAGAAGAAGGAGAGTAAACGGTGGTACGAGAAATGAACTCCGTTGAGCAAAAGAACCAACGAAAGTGGAGGGAAAATGAACGTAATGAAACCAAGTAAGCACAGCACCAGGAAATGATCGTTCGCCAAGACGAGGACGGATGTCGGTGAAGTGATTCACTTACTTCGCGGTCTTACAGTTTCTTTGATAAATTCTTTCTCACGGGTCACACGTAACTTCAGACTATGCAGTGCTGAAGAGTATTTATACGATGATTACACTTGCATACCTACTACACCTGTCCGCTTAACCGAGATGCGTAAGTAGATGGGCGTTCATTTTGTTCTGTTACCGTCGTACGTCAAGACACAGCGAAGAGATTACGCGCTGCTTTGGCGGTCTCTATGTATCCGCACATCTTTTACGGTATAATGAAGTTACGACCCAACAGAGCGAGCGAGTAAGTGAGTATCGATGTAGGTACAACATACTTTGTGTGTTTCTTGGATCGTTGTTGGTCTTTTCCCTGGACTGAGGAGAACTTGGCATCGTTTTTGACGTACGTTCGTCACTCGCCTCTTACACGGTACATGTACGTATACATACACACATGTGTAACAAACGTTTAACCGCCGGGCATAAACAGACTGTGTCTCTATCTATGATTGTGGTGGTGATGCCGATGCTGATGCAAGTAGTACCTACTCATGTAGGTATACACACTCGTTCAATGCCAACGACCGACCGGGGCGAACGCTGCGGGCGACAAAATTATTCGACCGTCTCCGTGAGCACATTATAGTACGTTAAACTCACTTCATGCTCCTTCTTTTTATTCTTATTCTGCTTCTGCTTCTGCTTATTCACGTAACACTGCGTCGATTCGTCTGAACTGACGTTTAGGTACCTACTCGGTTGGATCCTTTTCCTGAAACAGAAGGGACAAATTTAGACCATCGTGGTGGCCAGTGGTCCTGGATATGTCCTTGAATTTTTCTTGTGTTCTGGAAATATTCTATTTTCAATTGCCTTTAATAACCTTGAAATGTCCTGGAATTTATTATTGGTAATTTTCACCGAACACCATGAGTCCACATCGTGGACAACTACTGTTCGAATTTAATTCCCTTACTCTTCTACTCCGATGTCATTTCCGCCTAAAGTGGAGAGATGCGAACGATAGTGATGGGTTGGAAACGGTCGGTGCAAAAAGAAATAAAAAAAAAAAAGAAAAAACCGTCAAGTTTTACCGCTTTCTGATACCATTTGCGAAACCATTAGCGGAGAAACGTGAAAATGGGATTTTTTAGGTTGAAAATGTGTCGGAATAGATTCTTGAATCCATTGGGAAGATCCTTGAGTTGGTTTTTAGGATTTGAGGAACAAGACACGAGCCTCTAATACCGGAATCGTTTCACGGCTTGAAACGGAATGCGGAAAGTGTATAAAAAGCGTTTGATTTAGACTGCATGTTTGTTTGTTTGGTTGTTTGTCGTCGCGGAAAGTTTCGTTTAGTTATACTATCATATCACGTCAACTATCTTACAGCTGGCAGACTAATGTTCAATACGGCTGGAGCTAGCTAAACAACGTCCGCCTGCCTGCCTGCCTGACTTCAATGACGTTCACCATATACCGACTGTGATCGTTTCAAGATCATTTCCTATCGCGAGGCTGCCGGGCCCCGCATGACCATCCAGTTTCGTATTAACACCGACACAACTATACCGAGTGTGTTTCCAAGTTCGATTCTGTCACTCGTCGTCGTGACAAGATTACGCGACTGGCATTCGTCATAAGCGCGCAATCGTCAGCCACGCTGTCCGTTTAAAGCAACGATTGTGCTAATGCGGATCTTCTTTTATTCATCTTCTCCGGTTAATTGGACCGCGTAACGTTTTACTTATACAATATACGAAACGTCCGCGAGGCTTGCGATTACGCGAACCTTTGATGAAAATCAATCTTTGATCCATCGATATCAGCCACGCGAACAAGTGTAGCGTAAGAAAACGGAAGTGATCCGTGTTCCAAGGCGAGATTGAGCGCGATTTGAAATTCGTTTTTGTTCATCGATCATCGGTAGTTTAAGATTCGTTTGACCGCAAAACGATGAAAAGATCTCGTTTAGGAGGAGGAAGAATAAGCGATCCGTTGTAAAAATCTCTTCCGCGTCAAAGTCGTCGGTCAGATTTCAATCCTCAGGGTCTTCTCTCACTCTTTAGAAACGCAGAACGACGAGAACACGGAGAGCGAAGCTATAGTTCGATATCCGCGAAACTACCGATCTAACAAAACCTAGCCTAGCTTCGTAATCGATGGAAGAAGCTCGGAGGAACGTTGGAACGGTCGTTGGAGGTGGTGGTTGGTGGCAGGACTCGAAGGCCAGCTAAGCGTAGACACCGCGTTGAGATGCAAGCCTGGCTACGGCGTGACCTTACGGCTCACTTCCGTCAGCTGCAGGCTTAATAGTAAATATAGTATAACGCGTATTGGTATGTTTTACATTATACATGTATACGGACTTGGATATACGTTTAACAAACCATGTACGCCGCCGGCTTACGTTCTTACATTGACTTACAGAGCGGCACGTTACCTATGTGGTCTCTGGTGCTACCTACGTATAGTTACGTACCCGCGGGAACTCGTTCGGACTTTATGCTCACCGCGTATTCACGTTTTTATGTTGTGGAAATTATACCCTCTGTGCACAGTAGTCGCCATTTTACGCAACGATTTTTTCGCCGAGAACCATGCGTTGCGAGAACTACGTTTGTTTAACGAGTGATTGGGATCAATTGAATTTTACTGTAACGAAAGTATTTCGAATCGTGGAATACTTGGATTATTTCGAGCCGATAACTATTGTTTGTTAACGTTGAACTGAAATGGTCATGGTTGTGGTCGGAACAGCATTCCGAATGTTGTAGATCGATTATGCCGGTGGTAATTGTTTGCCGAGTAGTGTCAGTTGAAGTCGTAGCAATCTTATGGGAACTTTAGAGATTGGCATCGTTTCAAGCCATTGGATCATGACTGTGAAGAGAAAGAAGAAAACTGTGTGTAACGAATTCAAAGGTGGAAAGATAAGAGTGTCGATTTTGTAAAATTTAAGTATCGACTTTGAAGCGAATGCAGTTTGCAAAAGAAACGATTGTTGTATATGTGCGTTTTACTTTACTATGGTTTACCGATTCCTCCGATAATAACACGTTATACTCTCAAAACTTGAACGTCGCAAAAAGACACGCAGAAAATTGGATTCGCACGGAGTAGAGAGTATTTCTCTCTCCGCGATGTAAATGGAGCAGGGTACAAGAACAGAGAGTATCCGCACTCTCGGTGCACTCTCTGGGAGTTGCAACAACTGCAGAGAAAGAATTGTGTCAAGGTGAGAAGCGATCGCTGAACGAACGTCGGAACCGCAACTTGCACCGCATGCGTGTAATGTGCCTCAGATACCCTGATGAATGGATGGATGGATGGATGGATGGATGGATGGATGAATGCTGGTGTGTACAGGTGTAAACTAGGCACGAATACGCGAACTTGCAATGCGCAAGGTGCCGTGGTGGTGTGCCTGAGCAATTATACTCTCGTTGGCCCCGACTTCCGTTCTGCAGGATGGCCTTTTTGATATCATTCTCGCGATTGCTATCTACGCACGCAAAGATGCCTGCGGTACATTATATCGCACCGTCTATGCCATGGATACTTTAACCACTCCTCGCTTCGCCCACCGTTATACCTACTCTCACAACCATCAACCGTAATGGGTTAAGTTGTCAATGTATGTAACGAACACCCACGAGACGCGATTTAACCCAGGTGCCCGCCCTACCGCGAAGGACCATCTTCTCTCTCTCTCACTCTCTCACTCTCTGTCTTCCAACCTCTCTTTCTGCAATTTTCATATAGCGAATCATCATCACCACACTTGTATTATTCAGGTTGACGTTATAGGCACACCTTCGTAAGGTATCCTGTAAATGTTTACGTACCTACCGTATGAAGGTAAAACAAATGTGAAGATGTAATATCGTCGTAAACCAAATTGTTATAACGTCGTCGTTTAATTGCGTATTGTACCTTTTGTCGAAAACTATAACTGTCACCGTGTCGTTTCCCGTCATGACGATAACAACTTATTCCAATCGGGATGCGCCGTGAAGCGTTTATTTCAATCGCGCGGTACATGTTCAAAGGACCACCTCGCGTCGTTTGGGAAACTCTAGTTACACAGCTGTTCCGCGCCACTCCCAAAGGGCTTGGTTTACCCGTTGGGTGATAACCAGCTTGTAAAACCGGGTGCAACTTTTGGATGACTTTTTTGTTTTTTCATCTTCGTGAACACTACGACGAATATCGATATGTTATACGTTGCAACGTTAAGAGTGGGGCAATCATATGCGTGTACTAAACAACATCGTTCTCCCTTTTATGTTACAGACTAAAAAGAACAACCCAAACCACGTAAAACGTCCGATGAACGCGTTCATGGTGTGGTCGCAGATCGAGCGTAGAAAAATCTGCGAGGCACAGCCGGACATGCACAACGCGGAGATAAGCAAGAGGTTGGGTAGACGTTGGAAGACGTTGGACGAGGCCGAGAGGAAACCTTTCATAGTGGAGGCTGAGACCCTTCGTCAATACCATATGACGGAGTATCCGGACTACAAGTACAGGCCGCGAAAAAAGACAACGAAACCAGCGCCGTCCCCGAAGGCCAAAGACGCGCCTAAGAAGACCTCGAAGAAGCAGCAACAACAGCAGCAACAACAGTCCGCGACGTCCGGGGTGACGAAGATCCAGCACAAGAACGACTCCAACAACAACAGCAGCCTTCAGACACCCGTAAAGAGGCTCCAGTCGGTACCGACAACGAGTCCTCTGTCTAGGCTAAAGGCCAGTCTGGCCTTGAACAAGCGGGGCTCCGCTTACACACCGACACCACCGACAATAACTGCCAAGGTGCCGAACAGCCCATCTTGCGACACCCGGTTCCCCGACTCGCCGGAGTCGGCGAGCTTTTACGAGGACGCTTACGCCGATTGTACTTCGATCGGGACGCCGTCGAAGGTGAAGCGGGAGGGTGATATCAAGCAGGAGGTCGTCGAGCTTCCAGAGTTCACCTGCGGCGCCGACACCATCGTGGCGTCGAGCCCGATAAGGCCATTTTCGGAGATAAGGAACTACCCGAGGAACTCCGTGCTATCCTCGAGTTCCTGCTCGTCCTCGTCCTCCACCACCACCTCCGTCTCCGCCTCGTCCTCGACGTCCTGCAAGGGTTTCCCCGTCAAGGAGGAACCACTCGAGGCTGCGGCTACGGCCACCAGCACCGGATCAACGACGACCGGATGCTCGGCTTCGACACCGGTTGTTAAAATGGAGGAGAGCACGAACCCCCTTGCCGACCTCGACTGTCTCACCGATCTCTTCCAAATTCAACCCTGTGACTTCAAGCTCGATCTCGACATCGACACCATAGCCACCGATCTCGACTCGTTTGAAACCGACAGCTCAAGCAGCGGGTCACATTTCGAATTCTCATGTACACCCGACGTTACGGACATGCTTTCCGACATCGGTGTCGACAATGAGTGGGTCTCGTACTGATCGGGGATGGTTCTTCACCTTCTTGCGATATATGTTTCTTTTTCTTTCTTTTTTTTTTTTTCCTTTTATACACAGTATATATATTATACATACGTATATACATAAACATAACAAACCTCGATAAGTCAAGTAACAAAAATATTATATATATTGGTATAGATTGTATGATATAAGTTGAAGTTCAGTTACGGTGAACTATATATAGAATGGATAAGAAAGACGCGCGTCGAGTTTTAAGTTGTGTAGATTATTATTATTATTATTATCATTATTATTATTATTAATATTATTATCGTATTAAGGTATGTATATTGTATACAAGTCAATGTTAAGAAGCTGCCGTTTGATCTCTTTGCTTCGATATCGGTAGAGGGAAAGAAAGAAGGAAAGAAATATAGAGGGGAAAGTGAGTGAGAAAGCCGAGGCTTTTTGTTCTCGTTTAGGAACCTCCACCAACCTTAGCCATCGCTTTGAACAAAAATGTAACAAGCTCCGATAACTTACGTTTTGGATTGGTGGAAAAATTTCGTCGCTGTGCAGATTTTAAACTTGAGCCATGATGCGGTAGTTTCGATGTATAATCGTTTCGTGCCGTGGGTAACGGAAGGTAAAGTTTTTCCAAAGTTCTCGCGAGTCGGGTGAAATTGTAAATTTTTGAAACCGTTTGTCGCGTGTACTGTAATTTTTGTCCATCAAGCTTGACGGGAATATCAAGTTTTTAGTAAAATTTTTTTCTGTTCCGCGGTCCGTCAACGATCGGTAATTAAAATTTTAGTTCAACGTTTAGAGTACCTTCCATGAGTATATCATTCAATCTTCCGTATCTTGCCACAACAATTTTCGATCAAGCTTGATGCAAAGGAAAAATCGCGTACGCGTACGTACGATAATTATTGCATTATATTAAAACAATTTTCATCTACCTTCAGTCTAAAACAAGTAAAAGAAAATGAACACCCGAGACGAGGCGATGGGAAAACCGTTGAAATTTCTTGAAAATTCACCAAACGATTGAGAAGAAAATCCGAAACCTTGGCAATTTGTCGAAAACTTTGAAATGCCGCGGCAAAGTTTGTTCACGTAATATACTAGTCCTGTATGAAATAATACCGCGTTGTATAAATGACGCAGAGACGCGTGTACAGTAACATCGTAGATACACAGGAATGGAAAGGCAAGGCAAGGCTAGGAGAGAGAAATAGAGAAAGAGAGAGAGAGAGAGAGAGGTTTGTCTGGGTGGCGGTGTCGCGGACCGGAAGCGGGCCCAAACTACAGCTGTTTCCTGTTCACACACCGTTGGATCCTCGCTCATATTCAGGGTTCAGGCAGCGCGCTTCGGTGTTCTTTCGCCGAATTATACGCACACTTTATAAGGTTATTTTGTCGCCGACGTTTCGGCCGGTTCTTTCAAGCTGTACCAGTTGATCTAAACGCCCCCTTGCCTTGCCTTGCCTTTTTTTATACACCAACAGCTGATGCATCCAGCTGATTCCTTGAATTCCTGCATCAATTTTAAATACCAACCAAACAACCCCTCGAAGTTGTTTATTATACGGTCTACGTTTCCGAGAGTCTAGGGAGTTTTTTTTCTATTACGTTTTTTTGAGTGGGAGGGGGGGGGGGGATTTCCCACACTTTGCCAGTTATTTTATATATGTGTATATATATATATATACACACATAGTACAGATTCCTTCTTTTCACATTTCCCTTCCGCACGATTTTAACCCATTTCTTGTGTCCCATTTTTTTTCCCTCTTTTTGTATACGTGAACGCGGATAGGTGGTGATGAAAATTTACTAAATCGACCCCCCCCCCCCCGCTCCGCCTAAAAGAAATAAGAAAAAAAATCAAACTAAAGGAGGACTAAAAGGGAAACGAGAAAACAATACACAACCTTCGTAATTTCGTTTAGTTCTGTAAAATTCGGAAGATTGATCTTTTTTCTCGTCAATCTTCTTTCGAACCGTTTGGTATTCTCCCCCCCCCCCCCCCTCCCGTTCTGAATGTTTTCCCTTCTTTATTTATCTCTACATTTGAATCGCCGCGTTGTTAATACATGTTTTTTTTCTTTTTTTTTTTTTTTTGTAATATACATATAATATATAGACATACACACACGCAAACATGCACGAATTAATTCGTAAATACATGAATAAATACGTAAACGCAGAAATAGACACAAACACACACACGATAAAGTATAACATGTGTGTAATAGCTGGATCGTAAGAGAAAAAGTTTCGAAAAAATGACTAGATATTATTCTTCTTTTTTTTATTTTTTCTGTCCGCAAATTCGTAGTTTTCTTTCGTAATTGTACTGTGTACAGCAAACTAGACCTTTTTTTTTTTTTTTTTTTTGTTTTCTTTATTATTATTTCTTACCTCCGTTACGAAAGGCGTTATGTGGCGTCATTCCGCCACCTTGCTCGCGATCGCCTTGCCAAGCGTAACACACCCAGTGCCCGTCATATAATATATACATGTTGGCGAATAAACGAAGAAGAAGAATAAGGAAAAAGGAATACGATAGCAATAAAGTGGAAGGAGAGAAAATAGAAAAAAAAAAACAAAAAAACAAGCACATTGATTACTCGATTCGGTCTTTTCGATCAATCCCCATTGGGAGAGCCTCAACGATTATCTTGCTTATTGAAATTATCTACCAACGAATCACACCTATGATCTATTAAGAATGGCAATTTTCGGTTCTCGAAATCTGCCAACAGAATATGTATATATATATATATATATATTTTATTTTTCTTTCATACGATGTGATTGTAGTGTCGAAAATAATATTACGTAAAAAACGAAAAACAAAGAACAAAAAAAAAAAAACAAAAAAAAGGCAGGGAGTAAGGCATATGAGAGTAACCATGTAATGTTTTAAACACACACACGCGCATAAATACACATGCACACTGTCGTGTTTTCGAAACCCTTCCTTACTCACGCGTTCCCCGTTATACGTCCAAGCGAATCGAACATATTGATTTTATTATTATTATTATTATTATTGTTGTTATTGTTGTTGTTATTGTTGCTGCTGCTGTCGATGTGCTCGCGTAGTTTCGGAAACGACAAGGGAGAAAAAAAAAAAAAAAAAAAAGAAAAAAATGAAACGAAATTAATTATCCCGCGCAACGCCGCGGCGCCCCAAATAGTATACGAACACAGAGACGGTATGCAGTTTTAAAATGCATATTTATACAATGAATGTAGTAGTACGCAACGTGTGCAGAAGCGCGGTTTGTGTAACGAAGGGTTGAAAAAAGAAAAAAAAAAAAAAAAGGAAAAAAAAATAAAAAAAAACGTTCACCAACATGTTCCCACGGCGGGAGGTACTCGCCTACACGCGCAAACACAAACACACACCAACCTAATATGTATAAATATTTTTTACATACGTAGATACGTTACTTTCTCATTCGTTATGATTATTACTATCATTATTATTATTATTATTATTATTACTACTACTACTATTATTATTGTAACAATTCTTCTTCTTATTATTATTATTATTATCATTATTGTTAATAATTATTATTGATGAAGTATCATGTAATACATGTAAAGATGTAGGCGTATAAGTTTATACATAGCGGTATTTGTTGATAAAATATTGTTTCAGTTTTATAAAAATTGATGTGAGAGGTAGAGAGAGGTGCGCGAGTATGGGGAGAGTAAAGAAAAAAAAATTCTTTCATATTTTTTACACAGTGTTTTCTTTCATCTGTCTTTGATTTCTCCTTATTTTCTTACTTTATATAATTCTTGGTAGTTTTTCAAACTATTATTATTATCATTATTATTATTATTATCGTCATTATTATTATTATTTCATAGCTAGGTGCAGTATAAGTATATATAACGGGGTCAGAAGAAAAATATACATACAACGTCATATCGATCGGTAAACAACGTGTTACAGCATATATATATATATACGTAGACAAAAGTTCGCACGGCGAGCGATTGATTGAAATTAGAAGCGGGTTTGCCTGATTATTATTATTATTATTATTATTATTATTATTATTATTTTATATATATATATATATATAGTAAAAAAGTGACAAAATAAAAAAAAACACAAAGAATTGTAGGAGTGTAGTATTATACAATTATCAAATCTTGATCTCATCACTTGTGCTTTGTAGCTTGTTTATTTCGCGTTATTTTACTATGTATTATTATTATTATTATTATTAATATCATTACCGTTATTGTTATCATTATTATTTTTATTATCATCGTTCGGATTTTATTAAGAATAACTTTTCTCGGCAACGCTAATCGCTAGCATACACACACACACACACGCACACGCAAACATACGCACCTGGAAAAAAAAAAACAAAAAAACTAGCAATTCCTACGAATATGTACGTATATAATGTGTAGGTATGCGTATTATACGATATATTAAAATGTACATGTGTATAAAATAATACACGCACACTCTGCACCATTGCATAGGCGGTCACTATGTAAATTAGACTGGGACAAAAAAAAAAACCGAAGAATTACAAGGAAACGGCTCGATCTACGTCAATTTAGTTGGAGAGCTTTTTTGTAGGAAATTTAATTTCCTTCAAAAATGTGGATTGATAAAATTTTTCAGATTGATAATTGACGGATTTTGGGTAAAAAAAATGCGGTAACTGTTGAAAAATCAATAGATGTAACGATACGCCCCTTAATATTAATATTAAGGGCTTAAACTTTCAGGATAATTTTTATTTGTCGTCGTGAACAATGTTTTTACAGTACCGTTGAAAAAAAAAAATTCTTCGTTTTTTTTTGGCCCAGTATAATATGAATGATGTATCATATACCTTATGGCTCGTCACCAATTGAGCGTATTTATATGTACACATATTTGAGTGTGTGTGTGCGATGTTATACATAAAGCATATAAAACAAAACGGAGTGGACGTAAGTATTTTATTCGTGTGTGTGAGAGGCAGAAAAAAAGAGAGAGAGTGAGGGACAGGAAAATGGCAAGTTATCGTAGTACGTATATTTTATATTTTAATAAAATTTGCACAACGCGGAGGAAGGAAATTTCGGATTTGGATGGCCGGGGTTCGGTGGCAGCGTTGTAAGAGAAAAACTTTGATTTCAAATGGCGATGACGTGTTAAATATTTACGTAGCGATTAATCAATTACTACGATGTATATTTAATATCCCCTATGTAATACAGGTATACACTTATATTATACACACACACATATATATATATATATATATATATATATATATATATATATATATATATATATATATATATATATATATATATATATATCATATCATATATATATATGTATATATATATACATCATACACGTATACACGGTCTGCATATTGTCCTTATCATATACGTAGCGGCGGATGAAAAGGAACCGAACTAAAGGGGGGAAAACAAGGAAAAAAAGAAAACCAAACTTAATTCGTAAAACAACAGCAAAAAAAAAAAAATATATATATATACACACACACACACACAAATAAAGAAATATAAAATAAAGTTTTACGATCGATCGACAATATATTTATATATTATATGTATGTATGTATATCTTCTAATACATGCAATTGTTCAGGGATGTGCGATTGCAATTTTTTATTTTCCATCTTTGTTTTTTTTTTTTTCTTAAACTCCAATATTTGTTCAACCATACCGTGAAATAGTGCCTATTTCTGCACAAACGGAGAAAATACGGGAAGGAATAAGAAATATTACGAATATTACGATTAAATTTGACAAAAGCGAAAAGATGGGATTTTAATATTTTTTTTTTTTTTTTTATTTCAACGAAACAAACAAGCAAACAATAATACTGGTAACTTTGTACAAAATTTGATGAAACATGCAGGGCCAAAATTTGAAGAGAGAACAAAAAAAAAAAAAAAAAGAAATCATAATAACAGTAATACTAAAAACGAGGCATGACGCGAAAATAACTTTTATTCAGGAAAAAGATATAGCTGAGGGAAAAAATGGAGAAACGCGTGGTGATACAAAAATAATAATACGAAATGAAATAAATCATTTAGATAGATGATTATTGTTTAGATTATACTATAATGAATATTTACACGCGCGTACAAACTTTTGGAACACCGAATCAATATGTAATATATATGTATATATATATATATATATATATATGTAATCGTCAATAATATACCGACGCAATTCGTTATTATTAAACAATCGTCTCTTATATAACATCTATATGTATACCAATATATATTACATAATGTATTCGCACAACATGTGAAATATAATGACACAAAGGAGACACAATGAGAAGTAATGGGTATAACAGAGACAAACGATAGGATCGAAAACAAAAAGATATATATATATATGTACGTTGGAAAAATACAAAAACAAACAAAAAAACATGCATACAAGCGATGGAAACGGAAATCGAGGTGATAAATTGTTGCGGAAACAGGCGTGCAAAAGACACATTCGTTATTACTATCATTGTGAATAACCCAAGTTATATATACATATATAATACATATACATAATGAAAATAGAAAGATAAAAGCCACAGATATAGGAGACGACGCGAAAGGAAAAGAGAGAGAGAGAGAGAGAGAGAGAGAGAAAGGGGGAAAGACAAACAATAACGCAAACTAGGGAAATTGAAGGAATCAATGGAAAAGTGGTCAATTTGTAAACAATTAACTAGGAAACCTCACACTATATAACATATGCAGGCTGTGAACATCTCTGGAATCAGAATAATGATTAAATGAAGAAAAAAAAAAAAAACAAACAAACAAAAAAAAACAAAGTAAAGTATCATGAAAAAATTGAACAAAAATAAATTGAAGCTATTGGCGGTGAAAAGAGCGAGACAGAAAGACAAAGAGAGAGAGAGAGAGCGAGTTGAAAGGATGGAAAGACAGTATAACAAAATTTTGTTTAATAAAGACGAAACTTGAATAAATATTGAAAAATTACAGAAAGTTAATACAATTATTGTTTCGTCGAAAGACGTAATCATCGATAAAATTGCGTGCAGATTTTCACCGTGTGTGTAGCGTGCGTTGTGCTGCCCCACCTTTGTAACAAAAAAAAAAAAAGAAGGCACAAATTAAACACGAGAAAAATGAAAAGCGTGATTGTCGAATGAAAGAAGAAATAAGGAAAATAATGATAAATAACAATAATAATATTTTGTCGATTAGAAAGATGGAGAAGTAAAATTCGAAAAAGGTAAAGAAAGGAGAGAAAAAAAAAAAAAAAAAAAAACTTATTTTGGGAACGAAATCAACTCAACGAAAACTGCCAATTTTGTAATATTAACGAGTATTGTGTATAATATTATATTAGCGGAAGTGCATTACTTATATTATATATATATATATAAATATTATACTATACTGTATATGTAAAAAGACGAGACATGTAATAGGAGATATGTAATAACGTTATAATATTATTATGTGCGTACCGTGTACGTAACTGGATTTTGTTCAAGTCGTTGATTAATATGAAAATTAGGGCGGACACATATCAATTTCGTTTCACGTAAAAAAAAGAATAAAAATAAAATAAATAAAATAAAATACAGATCTGACGTTCGTAATATTGTAAAATCGCGCGCTTGCTTCGAGCCGAACTTTTCGATTTTTTCCACTGACTTTACTTGTTATCCGCAATTGATCTAGCTTCTCCTCACTGTTGTCTCGTGATAATATTACGCTCGCATGATGTGTAACGTGAAAATGAAGAAAAACGAAAAAAAAAACAATAAAAATAAAAAATACGTGTGAGCAAAGAAGATGAAAAAATTAGATTACTGTAATTTCCCTTTTGGAATAAAGTTGTCTAAAATGCGGTAAAATAATTGGGTGATGGGCCAGTATTGTATTAGCTTTTTCTCAACGCGCGTCTTGTATTTTGAACTGTGCAGGCTCTGAAATAAAATGTAATTTTTCAAGTATAAAAACGTTGATAAATAATTGGCAACTTTCGTCACGATAAGATATTTCGTTTTCATTTTTTCAAATGTCGGATCAATTTTTCTTCTTCAACACCTTCATAGATTGTACAGTTTTTGCGCGATTCGTTTGGGGGGTGAAAAAAAATAAATAAAATTCTTCAAATGTTTCGTTTTTCTCCATCTATGATTTTTCTACCTTTCGCTAAGGCGAAAGTTTCGATCACGGTACCGAGATTACAAATTTTTAATAAAAATTTGACACGTATTAATGATGAGTGAAAAGTTTTTTTTTTTTTTTTTTTTTTTTTTTTTAAAGAAATTTTCTTCGTTCTCTTGAAATTCGTTTTTATATATATTTTTTTATTTTTCTTTGTTTCACTTTACTCGAATGTGGTGAAAGGTAGGACAGCGATAAAAGTTGTTGATCGATATGACGACTATTGGCAAAGCGGCAAATTTGGAGCAAATAATGAAAATGCAACACGTTTCATCTTCGACGCATTATACACGGGTCAACTCTATCGTGAAATAATACGATTGATCGTGCGACCCGATCCAAATTTGTCCTGAAATGGAAAAACATGAAAATTGAATTCGATTTGGGATAACTGGAAAACTTAGAGTCATAAGCAGATTGATATGTAAGATGAAAGAAAGAAGGAAGGAAGGAAGATAAGAAATAAAGAAAAAGAAAAAAAAGTACACAAACGACAAAAATATATATGTAAGAAAAAAAAAAAAAAAAAGTGCATACACATATTTTCCTCGCGTATAATATGCATATTATTAATTTTCGTGGCTTAATAATCGTCTATGTGAAAGTGGTTTGTATTATATATTATATATTTGCGCAAATTGTGATTGGAGAATAATAAGTTATATTATAAATCGATATATAGCTCGTATACACACACACACACACACACACACACACACATTGAATTAAATATATAAAAATATATGTATATTCGTACATATGGTAACAGTGAAGGTAAACAACACTTTTTAAGAGGCATGACACAGGAAAAAGAAATCAAACGAAAAGAGAGAGAATAAACAAACAAATTCGGCAAAAATTATACATGACGAGTGAATCGACAAGCATTTGATAAAAAAGTAACAAAAAAAAAAAAAAAAACAAAAAAAAAGAAAAGAAAAACGTGATGAAAATGAGAGCAGAAAAAAAAAAGAAAAATTGAATTTATAAAATGAACAAAAATAAAGTAATGATAGTTTTTGTCTTAAAAAATAAATGTTACAAATTATATTAGACACTATTAACAAATTGATGATATATCAACGCTCGGGACATTTCGAAAATATTGCGTGATCGAAATCGCAGATGTTGCTTGAAACGATCAACTTTTAGTGGAAAATCGCTTCGATCCGATGTCAATTGGAGAAGAAAGAATATGAAAACAAATTGAACGAACAGATGATTGGTTAAAAATTAAGGAGTTCCCAAAAATATACAGTTTCGATCTCTCATTTTTACGATATGCCTCTTGCGTTGTATATTTTCCATTATTATGGCTGTTGCTGGTAAAATTTCGACTTGGTGAATCAGAGACAAGGACACACGCCTCAAACCTCAGTCAAATAACGATAACGCGTAAATATATTTATTAGACATATGAAAAAAATATATACAATGTTTCGTGCATCTATAGGCTTGCTGTGGGTGTATTATATGAGTACAGAAAAAGAGAGAGACAAAGAATTTTTTTAAAACTAAATTAGGGTAGTTTTCAGATGAATAATAATAATTAAAAAAAAAACAAGAAAACAAAAAAAAACAAACAAACAAACAAAAAAATCACATACAAATCAATGCTCAACGACAACGTCTGTAAAATTAATAATATTAACGATGATAGTTTATGGTAATGACGTAACAATAACGATAGTAGTAATAACGATAATAATAAGAGTAACGGTACGTATGATAATGACGTAAACAGTAATAATAATTATAACAATAACGATAACAATAATAATGATAACGCCGATTAAAAAGAAAATGAAAGCAACAAGGCAGGGAAACCGAATGGGTAACGCTGTGAGTAAGCAATGTTTTCTTTAAACCATGTGGAAATTTTACACGCAACAATCGTGTGTTAAAATTAGGATTTTCCAATTTTTAAACCGTAAGATTGATATTATATAACATATATTATATACATGAATATTATATATATATATACGATAAAGCAGATAGGTGTGTAGTAGTTTTTAACAAATTTTTAGCGTGTATATATGTCCAATTGAAATGAGAGGTGTAGCGAGGAGTAAAAAACAAAACCGAACAAACAAATTATGAAAACAAAAAATTAAATACAGAAATCTTAACTTTTTATATGCCGTTATTTGACGAAGTTTTTTTTGTTTTTTTCTCCTTTATTCGGCTTTTTTTTCCCTCTATTTTATTACAAACCTTATTACTTTCATCTTAATTCAGTTCCGTTCCACGGCTAATATATTCTTCTCATTTCTTTTATGTTCTCTCTCTCTTTTTCTCTCTCTCTCTCTCTCTCTCTCTCTGTTTTACCCGAGTTTCTTTATTTCGTTGGAAATCTTTCGTTTCCCTCTGGCGTTACATCGTTTAACGATCAATTATCATTTGATTCGCGTCTTGTCAGGGAAAAGAAATACGAGGGGGGCAAAAAAAAAAAAAACAAAAACAAAAAAAAAATATACCTACAAAATAGTACGAACAAGAATCGAATTAAACAACTTCGTGAAATTATTCATAGAAATCAACATTGCAATTGATTCATTGCAAACCGAAAAGACGAAAAGACTTTGAACGATGCACGCCGAGGTTTCATTTGAGAAAACGTTGTGTTGAATATTTATTTATATTATAACGGTATTATTTTACTTACAAATATATTGTTATACCCTGTAATATTAGAATCATGAAAGGCCAAACCGCTTTGAATGAGATAATCGGTAAGGATGGAAAGAGTTTGTGGAAAGGGATGGGGAATAAAAACTGGAGAAGAAAGTGGTAATAAAAAGCGCACCAATTTCGGCCGAAATGGAAATTAAAAGTAAAACGATAAAAAAAAAAAAAAAAAAAAAATCTATTTTTTGCAAACAGAGTTGATAACGTTTAAGAGGAGAGGGAAAAAAATGAAAACAGTAATTTACAACAAAAAGAAAAAGAAAAAAAAATGGTGAAAAACGTGAAAAACCTCTCAAAAAAAAAAAAAAAAAAAAAAAATGAAGTAATCAATATTAATACTAATAATAACAGTAATGGTAATAATAATACTGAATAATAATAATAATAATCATAATAATAACGATTAAGAAAATATGATAAAAATGTAGCAATATTTTTACAAGAAGTCAAGTTCATTAACGTAATAACGCCTATCATTTCACTCAATTAATTGTATGCTACGGCTATTACTATTATAATTTATCTACCGTGTAAACCGATCGATCAATGCAAAATGAATTGATCCCTATTATTAAAGTTATTTTTTTTTCGCGAGTATATATACCTATGCTTGTCTCTATGTCGTATTATTATTTTTATGATTATTGGTGTAATTGAAATTTTCAATCATTATTCAATTTCGTTATTATTCTTCGATTTTGTATTCCCTCACTTGTTTCGCCATGTTATCTTGATTCCGATCTTGCCTTTGATTCTTAGCGTTCGTTGTTTTTTCGTGGGTAAAGTTAAAACGAAAGGATGCAAAGGTGCAAGAGACGAAGGGAAGAAGTTTTTTATATCGGGGGATCGCGGGGAAAAAAGAGGAACGAAATTTCTATTTGAACAATGCGGCACCGTACACGGATTTTTTTTCCAACCAACGCAATATATATATATTTACACACGCATGATCGAATAGATTTTGCTGCGTAAACGGAAAAGTTTTACAACCGCGCTTGTACCGCGTATAAATTTTCGAAACCTCTTAAACGAGAGGGGCGAAAAACAATACAGTATAACAATTTACCGACACTTTTAACCTATTATTACAACACCGCTAGTTATCTATTCTAGTTCTCTTAAGTTTACAGACTATACATATACATAAATACATGAATAATAATAATAATAATAATAGTAATCGTAATAATAATATAATGTTATTATTATTACTGCGAAATGAAGTTATACTGACTAACTTTAAAACAGAAAAAAATGTACATTTTGTATTTAGTCCCCCCCCCCCTTGTTTATAATACTTATTATCTTGTTATTAAGTACCCGATTTATATCATTTTTTATCAAAATTATTAAAAAATATTTGAAAAAAAAAAAATCACCACAGACCAAAAACCATTATCCTGACAATTCAGTTGTTCGGGGAATTTATTTAACTCCTTCTATACCTTGTCCCAGACTATATTTAATAATATTTATATATATATATATATATATAACTTAATAGGCAGCTGTGTTGAAATACATATATTCTTGTGTCGATACCGCAACAGTTGATTCGAGAGCGTCTCGACCTGGGTAAGTGTGCACGGAATAGTTATGTTTCTCATTATTCTTATTTCACTTCGTTCTTCATCAATTTTATCACACCGTCTATTTCTTTACTCCGCTTGGTAGAGAGCCGAAAATTATCCTGCAGGCCTTGCGGAGCGGCTACGTGTTATTATAGGTACACAGATAGCGACGCATGTAGGTATAATATAAGCTTGTGGCAACGGATCGGATGTTGAAATTGTTCTACGAAATCACCAGCCAACGGTTTTCGAGCTGGCAAGGAGGAGATATTGAGACCTGGTTCTCGGGCACGCCTCGGATGAAATCAGAGTTCGACGACTCTGGTACAGGGAGATGTGAAAACTGAACGAGCGTTTGGAACAGTTTCGTTTGAGTTTCAGACGTTGAGGTTAGAGCAGACGCCATATTGTTCGAACGAAGGGTTCCGCGCCTACATTCACCATCCAAACTGGTATCCGTGACTCGTTGAGAGGAAGATTGAGGCTACCAATTGTTTCTATCCGTCGCCAGCTCGACGCGTCGTTAAAAAAAATGTCCATATTAATTCGTAAAAAGGTCGAAACGAGCTATCGAAAAGCTGAGCCGAGCAGCCCGCAGACGTCGTACGTCACGCCGCGTGTTTACCGTTGATTTGTCGTTCCGACAAGTTTCAAGTTTCAATAAAACTCCCGTTGTTCCGCTTACAAATCCGTAAGATACCAAAATTGACGATCGAAAATCCTATCTGATTTTGATTACGATAATGATTACAAGAATGAAAAGTAGGACACTCGTTACGTCGTCGGACGGAAAATTTTCGGGCGTAAGGTTTGACTTTGACAAATTTGCACGAACGCAAACCGATTAATCGCAGGTGCAATAAATCGCGCAGCGTTAATAAGAAGACGACGACGAGAGGAGTAAAACAAAAAAAAAAAACATGAATAATAAGTCGTCGAGAGGACGCGATACGAGGGCATGCACGACACGCAACCGAGCTGCGAAATTGCTAGCCAAACAATCCGCAGACGGTAGCCGATTAACGAGTGCGCCTATTAAGGCGTAGGAAGGTGATCGGTGACACATGTGTGACTCTTGTCTGTGTTCCACATCACGGATTTACCACCACCGGCCGACGACGACGACGACGATGATGATGATGCCGTCGCAGCGACGCTTCGCATCGTTAATCGCACACGTCGGATATCGTATACGATAATTGCTGATTGCACTGCAAGTTTTCTCTTGATACACAGGTACGTGTGTGCGTAGCTGTGCACACACACACGCACATTAAGCCCCGAAAACATGCGACACCTGTAATTTGTTAGGTTAGGCTAGGTTAGGGCCGTATCTAAATGAATAAACAGAAAGATTATCACGCGTTATATCTTGACCGTCGTCCGTTACGTACACACATCATTCAAATCGCGTATACCGTGAATGTATCTACATGTGTATTCACATAAATACGTACACGTTTATGCGACAAGAGTTATAGGTGTTTGATATACCTGCGTCACGAGCGAAACCTTGCGTTTTAAACAGGAACATTCGGCGTTCGGTGCAGCAGCAATCCATCATTTCGGAAGACACCGTATGTCGGCCCTGTAAATGGGCGATTATTTCAGCCGGCTCGATATTTAATTGTAAAAGTAATTTTTTCCCCTGCCTTCATCCCCTCCGCCCCGCTTCTTTCTTCGCTGGATATTAGACTCGACGTTGCGAAACAGGAGATCAGTACCTGGCACGAAGTTCCGTTCCCACGGCTTTATACGTATTCGGATAATTTACCTAAAACGATCACGGCTAATCAGGTCTCTGTTCGACGCTGTATTTATTAGCCGCACGTATCGCGCGTGTTACAATTCTGGACACCGGTATGAGATCAGTTTTGTCTTATTTTTTTTTTCATCCTTTCGAAACGCGGAAAGGTGTCTTGATTTCCTTGATTTTTGATCAATTTTTTTCACGTTCGGCGTAAGAAATAAAGGAATACTGTTAAAATAATAAATAAAAAAATGGTATTGTTGCAGGCAAGAAAAAAAGTGCTGAAAAAGCATTTGATTGGTCAAATTATCGTCGCGCGGTTCGAACTGTCATGTGTGTATAATATTCATCTATTTCCCCACGTGTCAGGTACGTCGTACAGTATGTGTATAAATGGCGCATATAAATGTACGGACACATCGCTGCTCGAGTGCAACGCCGATCAGTAGCAAAGGTTAAATCGGACACATGCAGCCTCGTTTCCGAAGCGCTTACCGTATAAGCAAGATAACAAACAAATTGGAACTGCAGTCATCGAGATATCGTTATTTTGTATATTTTTTATTTTTTACGTACGTTATACCTATATACATGTATTCGTCACTGCATAGATATAATAAACGCTGGTATACAGATGGATCGAAATTTTAGTCTAGATCGATTGGATTGTATCGGGGCTAAAACAATCGTCACGAAAGATGTTTCCGTACCGTGACTGTAACGTTCGAAACCATGATAAAAAAAATGTATAATTCTAAACCGAACGATACGTGTAGATGGCGTTTTGTACGAAATAATTTAGGGATGACCAGGTTTTTTTGGATGGAAGAAAAGGTAATGAGATAATGATATTCAAGGAAGTTATTAGGCGTGTAATTAAGTATAATACAAAAAATTGTTGTCAGCAAATATTGAAAAATAGCGGCACTAGAGATATTCCATCGAGACATGTTGAATTTTGCAGCACGCAGTGTAACTGATGAAAATTTCAATCTGGAAACAAAAAAGAAAAAGGTTAAAAAATACCGCTCGATCTACATGTCTATAGCTAGAGAATTTTAAAAATACTAATGTACGTGCAATTGCCGAGTATTTAAAGGAAAATGTTGAATTTTCGACGAAAAAAAGGGCACTTATTTGTCGATGAATAATGTTTAAATTAACTTATTGAAAATCCCCAGCGTGATTCTGTAGTTATTAATACGTAGATTGAGTGATTTCTTTTTTTTTTTATTCTTCCGACTTCAAATTTGCATATAATGGCGCCAGTGTCGCGATTTTTTAATACTTGTTAATAACGATCTTTCATAATTAAATATATGCCTAATAACTTCCTCAAATATTATTATCCTATTAGCTCTTCTTCCGCGTATGCGAATTTGTAAATTAGCTACCGTCGATATCATTTTGCCAATTCCTCATACTCGCAAAAACGTTTTTACTTCAATCTCGAACGTTATTTATCTTCCTCGTTTCATCGCGTTCCGCGCAATTAATTAATTATCGCCTCGAGTTTATTACGTATACGAATGCCGGCAGACACAATAGCCGGTGAATATCCCACTTACGGAGACGTCTGCGAGTCGTTTACCGTACGATATGATACATGGTTCATTGCATAATGCAGCGTCGTTAAAAAAAGTTACCATACACGTATACATACATACGTGCAGCGATGAAAAAAACAGTCAGGGCAGAAAAAATAACAACGATAAATAATGAAAAAGCCGGTGATAGGCGGAAAACAAAAAATGATTCACCGGACGAGTAATTTATTTCCGACCGGTCGCATGTGTGTAACTCTGTATAATTCATACATGTGCGATTCTCCTGTTTAGCCGACAAATGCCTCGCTTATCTGTAATATACATTCAGATGTATGCGAATAGATTAGAAATTAGAAATAGCGAGGTGTATTACGAATAAATTAACTCACTCGTTCCTGCTGGAACAGGTATCCGGCCTCGAGTCTCGCAACGCACGCGTGCATGTTTAATTAAGAGATTATTACAATCCACCGAAGTGTCGCTTCGGATCTGGCTGCGTGGTACATTTTATACGTGTAAGCACAATGTCAGTTGACCTTTGATCCATCGGCGTTGGAATTAATCAGAATTAGCGTTAGAAAAAAATTACACGTAACCCTTTTACTCGAATAATTTAGGGTGGTGACTAATTTCGGTCGGACCGACCGCCCCCCCCCCCCCCTCCCCCAAATCAACTTCAAATAATTAAAAACAACCCTCGAATTTTGTCACATTTGTAAATTACCTGCTATCGATAAATTTCAAAATCAAATATGTGTGTATGCATAATCTACATGCGTGCATATGTGGAGTACACGTGCGGAGGGAAGATTAATTGCGCGTGAATTTCGAAACGATTTTTGTCCATCGCGCCAACTACGAATTAAACCGGGAAAAATGCCGCGTCGCGATATGCTCGGAGTTTCCTCTTAATTATCCTACGTACGTAAGTACATTGCAATATACGTGTACCTGCATTAAACGATGTGCGTTGCTTCTGTACAATGTCCAAGTGCATGTTGGTCCAGTCTAGCCTAGCGCCGCAGATTATAGTAACGAGAGGATCTAGTTATAGGGTGTATTGGCCACGTGCCGAGGCCGCGAGTGTTTAGGTTTAGATTCTTCGAGCTGCGCAAAAGCGAGAGAAAAAAAAAAAGAAAAAAAAAACTATAAGTACGTGACATTGATGCAGCGCGGAGAAACAATCGGGAGAAGATCGCAACATCGAGTCTGCAGCGATTTAATCTCTTCATGAACTCGAAACGTGGACTTGGCTTCGCGCACGTGGCTTCGCTGCGCTGTCATGCGCATATATATATATATATATACACACGTGATACGTATGTGTCTGTGTGTATATATATGTATACACACACACACGTACATCGCTCATATTTCGCATGCATACGCGTGCGTCGATGCAGCGGTGATCTTGTTTGTCAACACCTACAGTTAATTGCAGGATAATAGTCGTGTGGCTATGAAGCCACGATGGATTTTCACTGCGTAAAAAACACTCCCTGCGGCAGACTGCCATTCGTTTTTCCACTCGTGTTATACATTGTACGCGTGCACGTAGTTAAGTGCACACAATGCTCGGCGATTAATATCAATTTTATCGACACCGCGTGCAAGCGCTAATATTTCATCCGCTGATAACAGGCTCGTATAGGTGTACGTGACTATTTACGAATTGTTCGCTGTTTTTTAAAAAAACAAACTTGACAACTTCGAGTCATACGTGAAATTTATTTCAAACTCCTTTCGATTCCAATTTAATATTTCATACTCGGTCGTTTTAATCCAGCATGGTATTTCGAGGTTCGTTGTAAAAGGCGAATGATTATAAAATCACTTTTCGCCCGTATTATATTAGCCGAATCGGAAAAAATTAATTTCCGCCCAATTCGTTGCACGAAAACTGCTTACTTTGACATTACGTTTAAAATACGTCAATTTTTTTATCTGCTATTTTATTTCATTACTGTAATTACTACGGATTATTTGAAACTGCACCCACGTCAGTACGGACGTGAAACGCCAGTCGAGTGTCCGTATCGCACAAGTGGTGTATTATATATATACATGATATATACACGTATAGACGTGCACCGATATACATTTAATATTATAACGTGGCTCTATGTTTAGCGACGCGTTGAAGGTAAATATTTTCCAAGCAAGATTTTTTTGCGTTCTTCAATGATTGAAACAACACACACAGACCGCGTCCGCCCCCGCTCTCTTCACTTCTCTCTCTCTCTCTCTCTCTTTCTCTCTCTTCCCCCCCTCTCGCGGGTCTCTTCTACTCTGAACACGTTTACCGCTCGTACTATTTGCCAACGTTTAGCAATACATGCGTAGCTACTCCCGAGCCTCGTGTTAGGTATAATAAGATACATGCACAGTTCGATGTGTATACCAGTTTATACACATATACGTATGTACAGTATATATATATATATATATATAGATAACTTTTGTATGCAGTTTGATGGCTTTTACGGAGTCGTTAATCATTGGATCGTGATCTTGTTGCCAAATCAAGGTTACGGACGAGTAAAATTTGCCGTTTTTATACAACATATTTTTGAATAATTTCCTATTCGACAATACGATTTAGTCACGTGACACGTGATGTTAAACGTATCTCGAAGGGTGAATATATATATATATAAAATCTTGATTTTTATTGCATTATTATACCGTACTGTACGGTGAATAACAAGGACGGCGATCTCTGACAACAAACTAATGTCACAATTGAGCTTTTTTTTACAATCTCGGTAGCGTTTGTACGGTAAAATTTTTTTCCCTTTCTAGCACGAGTAAAAAGGGTCGTTTGGCCAACTGCGTTGATCGGTAAACTTGGATGATCACGATCGCGACACGTTGTATATAAACGAATATAATGTTTTCGATTTATTTGTCACGCAATTAAGAAGATTCAATATAAATTGCAACACAAGTTGCACGAACACGAAATTTATTTGAAATACCGAATGTTAAATTCGAAGACAATTTATTACGAACGTCAGTTTACTCTATTCCGTACTGTAGTAATTTAAAAAAACGAGTATCATCGAAATGTTGATATTCATTGTTTTTGCATTTCGAAACTGTATCCCTGAGCCTGTACACGTATAACAGAATTGTAAATTACGAGTACATCGTATTGAATCTCGCGTTAAAAATATGCAACGTGTCTGTTTTGTTTTCGGTTTAACGAAACACGGTTTTACCGCAGAAATCGTGCGGCGCGTGCGAGAAATTCGTCGCAGAGTTATGCGGAATATGCACCGCGGCACGTGTAGCACATCTCGTACAAGATGATTCGCATTTTTGTACACGTTGTTACAATATCTGCATACCGAGTGAGGTACGTCAATCGGTTGCAACGTTTCGCTGCTCTTGGGTAAACCGGTGTAATGAATATTTGCAGACGAGATGACGTTCGAAACGTCTTGTATAAATTCGTCGAGATCGCGAGGACGATGATATCGGCGAATAGCGGAGAAAACGGTACGTTTATTTAGTAAATTAGTAAACTGCAAGGGAAATAACTCGCGGGCGGCGATCTAATTTGATACCTAGCCAAGGCTTCGGACACGTTACAGGCACGTAAATTCGGGGCTTTTCTCTCATCCACGCGCGAGATAAAACGCAGCATTGCGGGGATCCCGGGGTCGAGAGAGTGCGGAAAATACGCTCCCTGAATTCCAAGCGTTGTTCCGTTTTGGCAAAGATTCTGACCCACGCCGATGCTGGTATGTTATTACTGCTGAATTTGTTTCTCTCCAGCTCTCCGCGTGTTAACGCTGCTGATGCTGCTGCGGGAAGGAACGGTGTCGGAAAAATCGCTATTTCGCATTCCGCGCCGATTTAGTCGACCACGGAAAAACGTTGGAGACTGGACCGAAAATTAATGACGGTAAAATTCCATGAACATTCCTTACCGCGTAGGTTAATTTATATGTATAGTCTGATGGAAATTCATTTAAAGGAACTACGTAAAATCAACGCTTTTTCATCGAGCTTAATAAATGTGCCAGACATTTTTACAATGCTTTACCGATTCTCAATTTACAGGCTTGGTTTAGATCGGTCCGAAGTCATTTCACAGCTGGAATTTATCTTCCGGGTATGTATACGGTTAGGGTAGGGAAGTATTTTTTTTCCTCCTCTGAGAAATACCTTGGTCTTAAATCTTTTAATTTGCTGTCGCATAAAGCCGAGAATAACGTGATTGATACAAGATAAAAATAAACGGTGATACCTAACGGTCCTTCGAATTCTAGAACGACGATATTTCTCAACGTATTTCGCAATTCATTTTCTGTTTACACAACTAAACATATTTTCATGCTTTCTACCCAGAAATTTTTTCCGGCTATAGTTAGTGTAAACAGACGCGGTACTCGACTGTTTTTTATTTTTACCCATAACCGAAAAATATGACTTTAATCGTAAATCGAAATTCGGTTTTGTATCTTTAATCGGTAAATTTGGTCCGTAGCGATCATATTCTTGTTTTACAATCACTCGCAGTTTTGTTTTCGTTCTACAGGGGAACGTGGTTAACCAAGCCGACAGATCAACGATGCAATACCAGAAACTTTTGGTACCAAACTCTGTAATCTGGGGAATTCTTTTTCTTTCAACGAAATTTTCGCGATTTCCGACACCCGCGGATCTATGTTAAGAACACAGATCGGGCTCCAATAAACGACCAGAGTGTACGGCGATTACTAATTACACAAATCGCATGCTCACGGCATTCGTGCGGGAGAGATAAGAAAAGCTCTGTGTGCATTGAAAGCAATCGCGGTATCCGCGCGTGGCGGTCGGACGAAGAGACGCAGAGTAGTCGGATCACAGTCGCAATATGCATAGCGCGTGTGCATAACAGAGATTTCGCATTAAAACTAGCGCTGCGCACTGGGCAGCAGCAGCAGTTCACTTCTGCAGCTGGGCCTTTGGATGCGCGTGTGTGTGTTTATGCGTACGAGAGAGCCGAGGACGGTCGCAAATAATATGCGTTCAGAGGCAGAGTGAGGCAGGCGGGCAACCGATATTATCATCCTGCGCACAGAGTGCAACGCGAATGCATTGCCTGCAGAGTCAGTCAGGCAGGCAGCCGGCGGTCGTTGCAGTAAAATAATCGCTCAAGGTCTGTCGTGGCGTTGCTCCCGAGAGCACGAGGGCTGCCAACAACCGCACTGTTTACATCGCGTAGGTACACACGGCGTAATATGCAAGCCGCATACTAGCCACCGATGCCCCGCCTCTCTGCATCATCGGTATAATCCGCGATTCTTAGTGTCGCCGCAACGCGACGCTTCCCGATTCCCTTCTTCTTCTTCTTCTTCTTCTTCGAACCCTTTCCGCCAACCCGACCTCCCTTTCACAGTCATCGACGAGACCACCGTCGACTGCAATTGCGAATTTCACTTAAGTACTCCAGCTGCTGCTGCATCGCATCGCCAAAGACCAGTTTCGCTTATTAAAACTCGAGTTTTCCTGGGTCTTTGGCAATGGGGAGTAGGGTAGAAATGCGGAAATAAGACGGAACGATGGAAAAGGTTGGTAATGCGGAACAGGAGAGGAACGATGGAATATCGTTTTCCTGGGTCTTTGGGAATGGGGAGTAGGGTAGAAATGCGGAATTGGAGCGGAACGATGGAATAGGGTGGGAATGCGGAACAGGAGAGGAACGATGGAATATCGTAGGGACGCGGAACGTGAGAGGAACGGTGGAATGAATCAAAGATAAAATGATTCCGACTAGAAGAAGAGTAAAATGTAGATGACGTAATGACGCAACGTGTTTATGAAATTGAACTGTGGTTCATTGAAACTTGTTTATATTTAATAGCGACTCGGTCATTGGTACCTTATCTGACGTCCTTTTCGGGAATACTTGCGGGAAGGTTTTCGTAATTTAACGTATCAAGGCGATGTCGTATTATCCAAGTTTTTTTCTTTCATCACTTGTGAGATAGTTTCAAACTTTGGGAAATCGTAGGAGTCTGCAATTACACGTGTTTTGGTACCGATCGGAGGACGGAACGGTAAATTGACGAAAACATTGTAAGTATTACAAATATAATTGCAACCGATTCTTAATCTTCTTCAGTTCACGTGGTGCGCTACTGTATGATTTAATCCAGTTAGGGGGTGAAGGCGCAAGATACGATTTGCTAAACTTGTCATTAATATCTTGAAGTATAAAAGTACCAAATTTAAAGAAACAATTTAAATATGCGTGTATTCTGCTGAAAAGTCTTACAGTTTTTAGTGGTGAAGGGTTGCTGATATTCTCGCTGTTTGATATGTACCAGTCTTGATCTTGACTATAAAATTATACACCTACACTGCGATAAGAAATTACAGATCTCGGTAATAAAACACGTGAAAAATTTGTATATATTATATCTTGCATATAGCTGTCCGATAATTCGTTTAAGACATGTCCAGACGTATGAATTTGAATTAGAATACAAGTTTATGCGTACATCTATTAACTGCAGAAAATGTTTAGTAACTTGTGTAATATATTATACGTATTTCACCTTGCAACATATATATCTATAATATACGCAGCATCCCAGGACGAAAATATCTGTATGGATATAAACCGCTTATTTAATCCAAGGAAAAATACTTGACCTGTCGGCAGTAAATTTTCCAAATTTATTGCGCACACACGTATTTATTATACGAATCTGTGACTGTTTCACTAAAAGACAAGATACTTCGACCGAACAACTATTACTCCTAGTTAACGTAGAATGATGTAAAAACTCAGTGCCAATCGCGAGTGTAAATACTCGCTAACTAATATCGCTTGATGTAGGAAAAAAAAAATTATTCATTAACGTTAAGTCAATACAACTCACTCCGAAGGAGAACCTCGACTACACAAACATCGTTGTGTATGCTGATTTCACAAAAGACAGCATCGTCCGAGGACACGAGCAGGGGTTATTATTTTATCTATCCGTGTGTAGCACAAAAGTCTGGACGCTGTTGTACCGATTGTGAGAATTATATCCAAAGATTTTTCCCGACTAACCGACAAATTCATACTCAGGGATGCGATCTGAATTTCTTTGGAGTATCAGGCTGTCAAAAGTAAAAGAAAAAGAATCTTTGCGAACTTGTCGCACCGCAAGAGTGAAAAATATGCTACCGCGTACGTATTTGATTCGACAACCGTTTTCTTATTTTCAAATTCGCGCCATTTCTATCAAGTTGGCTGCACTGCCTAACGTACGAAAATGTTGCCGCGACGCGATCTCGCCGACCAATAGAGCTCAATTGTTTCGCACATGCGCAGTCGGTCGCTTATCCTCGGCTTGCCGAGTTTCACCGTCGCCTCTGTTGCATTTCGATCGCTCGATGCGACACAGTTTCGCTTCAAATCTGAAACATGGGAATATCGAACCGTGTCTAATGATTATTTCTGAAGCACGTGCCGAGTTGTGCATGCAACGCGCTATTGGCCACGCGGCTAAATGAGCAGCCTGGCGAAAGAATCACCTTAGCACACACCTTTTAACGTTGAACATCGGTCGGATAACCTAGGCCGCGTCAGTATCTCAACCGTGAAGAGTCCTTGATATATACGCTCACCTGGCTCCGGGCGTAAGGTATAATGGAAAAGTCGCAGGTCCTCCACGGTTGCTCGGTTTACACGGATTTTCTCATCGCGCGTTATTACGCGCGTCCTCAACCTTAATTCATCGCGTCTATCACCGAAATTATGGCACTTGATACGTGCGGGTAAAAAAATCCTAGATTCCAACACTCTTCCAGCACAAATTTTACTCGATTATTGATCGAGGTTGACGACTCGATATTTTACTGCTCGTTTTTTCTCGCTGATGAAATTCACGATGTAACAATTGCCGGTTGTTACAACTTTGTGCGGAGTCTATAATATGTATGTGTCGTAGATACGTAAACACATGTATATAATTATAATAATAACGCAAGAGGTGTGAATTATTTGCTTTATTGACAGCGGTTAATGTTATTCACCGAGATCAGTATAGAGCAATGTCATGCATCTGGGATAATTCTATAACTTGCATTCGGTTGTAAATAATTTTCAACATTGGATTGCGAAGTAGAAAGAATAAAAATAAGAAGAAAAAAAAACGAAATAGATTCTAGTACGTTAATTTCGTTAAGGCACGTTTAAAAGCCCGGTTAAACTTGGAAGAATGATGAAATTTTTTCATACGTATCGACAAGTATCTTCCAGAATTATTCCGTGACTGTACACCAGATGATTCGTAACGGCGAAATACGAGTATATATAAGTTAAAGCCGGTTTCACCGGATATATCAGAAGATGTGATTAAATTTGTATTTCCTGTACACGTAAGTACCGAACGATTATTGAAGCCCCAGTGCCGTTAACATATTCGAAAAGGAATACACATACTCGTAATTTATTCCTTATCATTTCCTTGTTTCACTTTACCGCAATCTTATACATCTTGTAACTGCCTTATACACAGCTGCGCGATTCACGCGTTCCATATTTATATTCTAACTAATCGCGATGTAAAAAATCGTTACGAATTCGACCATTAATACGTTGCAACGAAACCCTCTGCACACGACATAGGTATCGAAATGCACAGTGAAAAGAACAAATGAACAAAAAGAATTGTGCCGTCGAGTAGAATATACGAATATAACAATAATACATTATAACATATATACATGTATATATGTATGTATACACGAGCATTGCGAGGTAAGAAAGAAGAAAAAAGGATCACCGGTGTAAAAAAAAAGATTAAAATAAATATAAATTCATTGCCAGGTTCGAGCAAGACGGTGTTTTTTTTTCCCCCCTTTAAATCTGTGTTGGTTCTTTCGCTGGTGTTTCTCTTCCCTTCTCATATACTCGCTCGAGCTCGACCGACTCGCTTTGCTCGGTCCGCGAATCACTCCGAGACCGCTATAGAGGAATAACGTAATACGTACGCGTGACTTGCCGTGACTCGTCTCGGCCGGTCGTGACTCGACCGCAAAGAGTTCACTAGATTCAAAACCCGAGGAGTGAACGTTCCTTGAGAGGCAGGGAGGGAGGGAGGCACTCCGCGTACCGATTGTTAGTGCTCGCTTGCATCTAGACTCTAGAAAATTTTTCTAGTTGCGGTTGATCTGCGTTGTTGGTAAGAATATTTATTTATTTTTTTTTTTTTTTATCCTGATGGAAGAAAAAAAACACGCTTTTGGGTACGATATAAAAATTAACTCTGCACCTGTGACCGGGAAATCTAACATTATTTTACTCGTTACTTTTGGATATCGGTTACTCGTTCTTGTTACCATATAAACAATTATAAACCGCTGTAAAAGGTCATGTTTAACTGTAAAAAAATCCATCAAGCCAACCGAGTTATGGATCATAGGTGGTTCAATAATTGCAATTGCCAGTTTTCTTGTGAAATTTTAATTAATGCAAATTTGATCAAACATCACTCAACGTTGTTATCCTCACGTTCGCATTCTCGGCGCCCCGAATGAAGGAGCAGCTGCGGGAATTTCGTCCCGTCGTGTAACCGGAAACGAGGATTGACGAAGGTTCTGTTTATCGTGGGCCCGACGAGGTTCAAAGCCGTTCTTTCGGTCCGCGGCGCGAGTACCGAGGTCGCATATTTTCCAGCGGCAACAGAGCGAAGGCCTCCGTATATCCTGAGACCCGGGACCGAGGTTCGGATCGCTGGAGGATCATCGCGGATACGCGACCGTAGAGCTCTGCGGCCTGTGGATGATGTATCTAGGCGGGTATTTACGCCGCGTCGACAGCCAGGAACGAGCCGCTATTTAACGGAGGTCGTCACAGCCGACGCTGACAAATGGGGAAAATTATACGGTTGGAATTATTCGTTGAAGATAGCGGAAGATTACGGTTGAAGAGGTGGAGAGGCTGAAAAATGTCGCGACGCGATCTTCTTTCGAGTTTCATTTTTAACACAGGGACTGACGGGTTCAAAAAATCAAACATCAAGGACTCGATCAGCCGGGGAGATGCAGCGATCGAGTCGCTAATTAATATCAACAAGTTTAATGAGCCACGCGATGCTATAAATGTGAACGTCGCGTCCTCGCCCCGCCTTTTTTCAGGGGTTATACCTGGTCAGGAGGACGAAAAAAGCGATTTTTCAAGGATTATTCGCGAAGAGACGCTTCGATTTGTCGATATAAAAATTCATTTACATATCGGGGTAGCATTGAACTTTATTCCGATATTATTTATCTTTGAAAATAATGATCTTTTTAAAGCTGATATAGCCGATCTCCGGAAGCACCTCTAAATAAAGGCGTCTTGCGGTGAGCAAGATATCTCTGGACTGGATCATCCGATTGAAAAAACAAAAAAGATTTAGCTAGTACAAGGTATTGTCTGGTCTTTAATCGAAAGAATGAGCAAACTATTAATTTTCAACAAAACGGCGGCTTCTCAAAAAAAAAAAAAAAAAAAACAAATTCGATTTTTCACAACAATTGACCCCTTAGTTTGTTTATAAAATGGAAAATATTTACTGGCGATAAAAAAACCTTCGATCAAGGACTGAAAAATATATTCATAAAGCTTGTGTAAATATTTGAGACTAATCGTTTCGCTCGTTTTTCAGAAATCTTGCTCACCGTCTTTGAAAGCATGGTTTTGAAAAAATCGCGTTCAAACTTTCACAAGTATTTTCAAACGCTCCGGGGCGTCTTTCCAAATGCGCGCGCAACTTGGAGAATATTTGTCGGATCGACGTGAAATTTTCTGTATATATACGTAAATATATGTACATTGCGAAAGTGAAATTTCAATAAAATCGAATTTGAAAAATCCTGACCACTTATAACCCCTTATCTGACATATTCCATCGTTCCTCTTATCTTTCACGTTCCTATTCCGTCCATCGTTCCTCTACCGTTCCACATTCCTAAAATAATTCTATCGTTCCGCTCCTGTTCCACATTCCTAACCTACAACAGAGTCGAATTGGAACGGGGATTTGTTAACGTTTGCCGGAAAATGTATACAACGAATCGCTGTAACTCGACCGTCGCTCTTAATTCGTTCGGTTTACCTCATCGCCGATTGTGAGCGATCGGGGCGTGAGTTAATATTATGCCGAGGACTCGACCGAGGAACTTGTTGTTGCTGGTTCATACACGCTTAATTATTTGCGGCGAGTTGTCCTTCCACCGAGGCCCGGTCGCGAGCTAGCGAGCGCGGATCCGCGAAAACGTCGAACACGGACAAACACGGAGCATGCGTGTGTGCGAGAGGCTGTTCAAGGCCGATCCTCACGGCTGCGTTACGCTATATTTTATAGCGTTGAAAGGTGTTTCTAGTCTTTATTACGTGCCATTAGATTCAGCGGTTAAAGCCGCATTGCCGAAATCTAACGAGTTCCGCAAAATTGGAATCGATTCGCGCCGAGACTTTTATCACGGATCGAGATTCGACCGCATCGCGAAATATCGTAGGTCAGGTGCAAACTGGCGGCAAAAATTTGCTGCGAAAATATTTGCACAATGTTTGACAGGCTGCAGATTCGGATGCTATAAGTTAATTAATATGGCGGCCGTTGACCGTCACGCTCGGATACCGCTTGACGTTTTATTTCGGCTCTACTATCATTCGCGGTGTTTACCAATTATCGGGCTTCGCTTCACGACCAACAAAATTGCGGCAAGAATTGCTCGGCCATTATTTCACCTTCGACGAATGCATGAGAACCGAGCATTCGAGACTTGCGAATATCGCCTCTACGTGTCTACGCGTACTTGTATATTTTCTCAACGGTTCACTCACCTGTATGAATAGAGTTAACGCGCTGGATGCGTGATATTTAGTTACATAATGCATATTCGCATGTTACGCTGTCCGAAAACTCAGGAAACAACTACCGAGATTTAAAATTCATTCCAGTGTCGGCACTCTAATATTCTCGATGCGAACACGCCGGTCATTACGGAGAAAATTAGCGACTGAACTTTGTCCAGCGTTGCTCGCCTGCAACGGATTCCGATGTTTCTCCCTTTTCCTACCCATTTTGCAAGAATTTACACACTCGTATTAACTTTGGAGAGTATTTTTTTTATTTCTAACTAACTTAATACTTGTCTGAAGAAAATCCCACGGTATTTATGGTAAAGAAATTCGGGATTTCGATCCGGGTTCCGCGTTCCGTTTATGCCAGGCTAAATTACCGCATGGAAACTCATATATTTATACAGATACACACGCACACAGTGCCTAACGTAATGATATCACTGCTCTGATGTAATACCGAGTCACGCGTCCGTAATATAAATGTATGTGTGCAATACGCGCGAGCCAGAAATATATTAATCCGGTATTCTTTACTAACGTGATTACGGTGCGCATAATTCGATAAAGTGTTCGTAAGTTTATACTTTTCCTCAAAATTTTCCATCAACGTCCATTTCTTTATCAATCAATTTATGCCTTCAACGTGTAGGTGATAAATAACGCGTTTTATTTCCATCGACGAAGACAGCAAATAACCGTTTATTCGATTGTCATACAAGATGTTTCACACGTTAAGCGTGTTTTTTGAACATTCCAGATTTTCATACGCTCCACACAAACTTTATCATGTAAATTTATTCAATTGTGTTCAGTTTTAAATCGAAGGAAAAGGAAAAGAGAAAAAAAAAAGAAGAAGAAAGAATATGTGTATATATACGTATAATAATTATTAACATCTCTGCTGTATCGTACCAATCACCCGACGTGTATGTACTTATAATAACAAGAAAATTTTTCATTCTGCCATTCGTCAAGTTCGTACGAATCAAACTCATTTCTGTGTTTTACTAATTATTCAAATACATTGGTAAAAATTCTATTATCCAATCGATTATCTTCTACTTTTCTTTCTTCTCATCACGTATAAAAATAACTAGGTTCCGACAAAATAATACACACGTACGCGCATAGGTACATATAATACACATACGTATTACAACGCGCATATACGGTTGTGTTTTTTTACTCCTTGTACAATTTTTTGCATATCTGTATCATTATTATATTCATACTATTACCTACAATGTTTTTTTTCCTCAAAGAATTTTTTTCAATCGTTTTCCTTCTCAACTTTTTTCCTTCCTTCTTATTTTTTGCAACAGTTCTGTATCTGCTAACGCGATCCCCGCAAACTTCTAACAACTAACCAGCAAACCAACTCAGCCACTCTCTCCCTCTCTCTCTCTCTCTCTTTTTCCCGGTTGCCCTCAGGTTCCGACTCTATCCTACGTGCCACGCGCACGACGAGTCTCGCCTTCTCTCCTCTCACTCTCTTCTTTCTTTGACGGGACACCGCGCGGAACGTTTGCGGTGCGGCGGCGTCTTATAGAAGAGGTGGAAATTTTCGGCAGCATAAATTTGCAACGTCTAGGCGTCTCTCCCACGCAGCGATTCTCGCGCGTTATTACACGGATACGTTCATTCCACACACAAATACCAATACAACTCTCCGAAACGCCAGATGTCGACCGTTTGCTGCGTCATGTTTGTCTCAAGCGTTATAAGTTTATACGATATTATATATATATATATATATATATATATATATATATATATATATATATATATATGTATATATGTATGTTAGACTGTATCGACAAAATCGACTGTTTTTTTTTGTCAAAATCAATCCGAAGATATTGTTCCAAATTATGAAAAAAGGATGCTATCCAAGTTTGAACTCGTAATATTAACATCTAGAGGTGCGTTATCGCAATTTTCTATTTCCCGTTTAAATAACATGAGAAAATTTTCCTTCTTGTTAACTTTCGAATTTTATAACTCGTCAACCAAGACCAGGACGTATTTTTGTGGGAAATTGAACGCTCTACAAAAAAAGATCTCCAATTATTTTCTGCTAAATCTAGTATTTCAAAAATTTATTTAAGGTCAAACGTCAATAAAAGAACAGATTTATCACGAAATGATAAAAAGAAAGAGCGTTCAATTTCCTTCAAAAATACGTTGCGGTCTTATCAGTAACGCTAATGCGTTGACGAGTTATAAGGTTCCAACGTTGAAGAAAAAAAAAAGAAATAAAAAAAAACGAAAACAATATCCCCGCGTTATTTAAATGCGAGATAAAAAATCGCGATGATCCGCATATAAATATTAATATCAAGTGGTCAAACTTGAACAGTATTCTTCTCTCGTCATTTCAAACAATATTTTCGACTTGTATTTGGTTTGAAAAAAAAAAAGTAGAAAATCGTCGATTTATTAGATACACCCGTATGTTATGGAAAACTCTCGGGAAGAGATGTGAGAACGCGGCAGCCGCGGGCAGAGAAGGAAGGCGGATTTTGGTGAAAGTGGGGGGGAGGAGGAATCAGAGGAGAGACGCGCGTATCTCGAGCATCAGGCACACGTCGCCCGTCGGCGTGCATACGCGCGTACGTATTATACGTATACGTATACCAATACAACCCAATCTTGACAGCGAAGCAAAGTTGCGGGAGGTCAGGGCGTGATAGCTTTTTATAGGACCGGCTCTCTCTCTCTCACTCACACTCTCTTTTTCTCTCTTTCTTACCGCCCTCCCACCCCCGCATGGCCATCGCGCGTCGACGATACAGCAACGTGATCTCCTTCTTCTTTCTCTCTTTCTCACTCTTTTCTTCGTTGTTCGATCTTTTACGGTTAACTCGGGCGACCGAGGAGGAGAACATCGATTGCGCGTCACGGAGTTTTGTCGGAATTGCTTTTCTTCCTTTTCCTTTGCATTCGAAAAGAATAAGGTATATTTTTTTTTTCATAGTTTTTATCATCATCTCGTTTACGATTTTAATGGTATTTTTTGTTTACGTCTTTGTACAATTTCTATGTACGTACACGTCTCCGTATCTCTTATCGATCATACATTACATACCTACGTGTAATACTTATGTACATACGTGTCTCTTTTTTTTTTTTTATTTGAAAATAATTTAGACAAGTTATTCCGCGATTATATATTATTGCAATGTAACCCGTGTGCGTAATAAAATTGAAAAATCGTCGTTAAACGAGCAAACCGTGCACGTATGTTTATTTTCATTACACTTATCGTTAGTTGATACAAAAATTGATACAGCCTTGCGTGTTAGGTTCGTTCTATTAATTTTCCGAGATGTGTAAAGTACAGTTTCGTTACGATCGCCGGTACGTACGATACGTACAGAGAGATTATTGCAGATTGTATAGAATAATGCCGCATATTGCAGCTTCCGTGCGTCGATCGACGATCCGAAGAATCGTGGATTATGAAATACACGTTTCGAGCAGTGTAATGAACGTGCGTGTCGAACGGCACGCGGAGTTCCTCGTACCTCTTAATTTTTCAGCTTCTTCCGAGAAGAAGTCGGTACACATAATACGTATAATATACGTAGGGTATAATATAACGTATAACATCTCACACTCGCACGTACTGATGAATTTTCGGAAATCAGAGGTGGAAGAGAACGGTTTTCTTTTATCAGTTATCGCGGACGAAAGCCGCCACATACCTGCGATACACGGATAATCCGTATACACCTCCTAATTATTGAATCTGATATAAAGAACGAGAAAACAAAATTATCAAGATTGTATTTACACGCAGTTTTTTTCCATGTCGAATTGGCCGATCCTGTAATTTTGATGCGGAGTTTGTATCGTGCTTTTGCAATATCTTATCAAAGTCACATGCTTGATAGTTGTAGAAAGAGAAAATCCGACGCCTGTTATAACTTGAGCACTCAGTGTCCATATTTAGTTGTTCCCGAACGCAATTTTCCATTTTCCCAATCAAATTAACACACGAAAATAATTTCAGCCGTTCCGGAATTTTGTAGCTCAGTAAAGAGGCAACGTACGCAAGACATGCCCTGAGGAGTTTTTTTTGTTCGCTTGCCGCAGCTGCTGAAACGATTTCAACAGTTATTAAAACGACACGCGAGCGAAACGCGGCTGCGAATTTTAGTAAAAAATGATCGAACAGAAAACAGAGTTGCAGAAAATCAAGCCTCGCTCTCATCGGCAGATTCTCTGTTCAACATCATACACGCTTTCACGATTTCAAGAGTCACTGTCAAAGAGCCGACTCTTCTCGAGTCAAGATGCCTCATTCGAATTGCAGAGGAGATTATTTCTGCCTCGTCAAATACACCGACGGTTTACGGTTTTTCGAACCGCATACCGTTATTTTTCCCCTCGACGATGTTTTTTCGGATTGTCAAGTCGATTCTATTTACATGCATACGTGATATCCCTACGTTGCATACTCGGCGTAATGTCCGCAGCTTCGTGGAGCGTTGCAGGAAAGCAATCGTCTCCAGGGTCAAGTACGAGACCAAAGATCGGCTTATGGCGAGACTGGCCAATCAGGAAACGAACGGTAGTAAATCATTGTTAATGGTATTTTACGGATGATCTTTGCCGATCGGCTTATCGATCGAACTCGATCTCGATGACTGAGCTGCGAAATGCGGCGGTGATTCGAACCGCAGGATCGTACGATCGTCGGATTTGTTATATCATCGGTTAAATTTCGCATCGAAATTATCTCATCTCCGTGCGAATTTTGTTTTTCACGAGCAAAATACAGGTTGCGTTTAATCGCTCGCATTAATTAAAAACTCTGCGTCAATCTCGCGCGAGCACACAAAACTTGACTTGTTAATAACCTCTTTCGCGCTCTGTGGACCAACCGTCTGTCCCTCGTCTGCGATTCCGTGACGATGTTGACTCGACGCGGCGGGCATTGACTAATATAAGGAACGCTAAAAACAGCCGGCCAAACGCATAATTTACTCACTCGAGCTCCGTCTTCGTGCGATGATAAACCTACCGGCATGGCGGGCGGAGAGATAACCGGATGAAATTATCTACGATGATAATTTACTCCGCTGCAGCGTAATGCGCTCGACGCGATGCTTGTGAGGTTTTCGTCTTACGATATCCGCGTCCCTTTTGAATTTATTTCACGGGGTCAAGACGAGGCTGCCGATCGCTCGGTCATCGTGATTGATTCTTTAAGCTAATTGTAATTATCTGCAGCATCCGTTTGCATAACTCGGTAGAAAATCCATTTAGCCGAATGTATGATGTATTGCGTGGAGAGAAAATAGAGAAAATAAATAAATATGATATTGAAGTATCGTCACGTAACGATGCCGAAAACCTGTTTCGATATTAAGACGAGTGCAGCGTACTTTGCTTTATGAATGTCAAATTCAATGACACCGCTCGTTAATAATCGAGAAGCCTAATTGCGGGTCAGAGGACGTACGTCTACGTGTATTGCGATTTGTTCTGGAAAGATAACAGCAGAGAGGCTGTGCTGCACGCTGATTCTAGGCATAAATGATCGTACGTGAAGAATTCGGACAAGAGATCGGGATGATTATGGAAGCCGTTAGGTTGCCACCAAGATTCGTATTGAGGAATAAACCAGCGCGCTAGAGTGTCCGAATTCGATTTAACGGTCCATATTAAAGTCTCGGTGCGCACCGTTAATCGAATCTGTAACTCAATAAGAAACGCGATGAACTTCTATGTATGCAACGAATGGTCAGAGGTCAAAAAGTGGAATGGGCAGACGACGCAATGATCGGAATACAGAATTTTTTAAGATCCGAAAAACTGTTGAACAGAATTTTCAAAATATCGGAAGACGCGAAATAAAGGTATGTGAAAAAGTGGCAATGTCGAAAACTGAGATGTAGAAGAATTCTATCAATTCTACATTTTAACTGTTTATGCATTGACCACATCATAGATTTTCACTTTTGTATTCGTGTTTCAGTATATTTTAGATTTCCGACGTCTCTACGATACGTCTTCCCATACATCGCGTATCTGTATTTTTACATTTTCACACGAACTTCGCCTCTCCACATTTACAAATTTTATCATTAAAATCTGAGCTTTTGGAAAAACGTTCTTCACATCGCGACCCTCGTCTTTTGCGGAGAACCCACTTTCCGAACCCCACCTTGGAAAAAGTGCTAGCCAACATTTTTAACGACGCAAAAATCAGTCGAGCCGGAGGCTTTGCCCTCCCCCCTCTTCCCCCTTCGAGCGATGATGTTAATCGGATGTCGACGGACTCGGGCTCGAGGTTTACGGTCTCGCGAAGCGGGAGCCGGGCGACCAAGGTCGCCTTATCAAATCTCGTTTGCCGTCGGGATTAGGAGGCGACTCGAGGGGGCATGATCCGCGTTTTTAGCGACGTTAACGCGCGACGCGCACCGTCAGGGGCCGTCCAAACGGCGTTAGCGCAGACAGCGCTGCTGCGCTGCTGCGCGCGGAGATGCGCGTCATTTCGGGCCTGCGAATCGGCGATACGCTGATGCCTCCGCTGCGCGCTGCGCGCTGCGCTATCGGGACCCACGGATCTAGCGCAGCGCCGGTATTCGAGGCGTTGCGCAGGTCAGTTTCATCGCTCACACCTACGCCGCGCGCGATTCTCCCAAGAGAGAGAGAGAGAGAGAGAGAGAGAGAGAGGGAGAGAGACTCTCTCGGGTGACGCGGGAAGTTTCTCTCCGTGCATTTAATGCCTCCGCGCTCGCAGCTCTGGGCCTTCAACTTTATTTTTATAGACTGACGGCCGTCCTAAAGTCGATCTCGTGACGTTTGCAACGCGTCTTGCCGTCGATTTCTTACCTCGTTGAAACCCGGCCGGTGATTTTTCCTCCGACACGGGGGGGAAAGGAAAACAAACAAACGGCTGAACGCGATATCGAGATCTCAGACTCCGTGGAGACCGGAACAGTCAGAGTTCTTCGCGTGGTTGGGAATCGGAGGTCGAATTTTTTAGACAAAAATTTTATTTCGCAACTTCAGAATTAATTCTGGGTAGCCACAAAATTGGAAAACCCCAAATTGTCAGGGGATTTTTTAGTTTGGTAATGGAAAAAACTGAAAATATCAGTTTTTCATCGTGGGAATTAGAAATGATTTTTTGAGGTAACGAATTTACTTTCTTTCGTCGAGAAAACAAATTGGCTTGACGTGACTTTTTTGTACATTATAATTTTCTTCAATTTGAATTGAAATTGAACCGGATATAGAATTAACAAGCTGAACGATTTAGGTTTTACTGACTTACTGGAACTGGAATAATGTCAGGGAAAACTAGGTTTGAGGTCCTGGAAAACCTGGAAATGTACGGAGTTTTTTTTTTTTGTTTTTAAATATGCCCACCGTGTAGTTGAAAGTCTGGAGACTATGATGCACGGAAAATCGCGATCGTATTTTGCAAACCGAACACTCCTTCGGAGCGATTCTAAAGTTGCAAGTCAGCGATGTTTTTAAAAACGTTTCTTTATGATAACCCAACCTAACCCAACCTAACTTTAATCTCCTGATTATACATTCGGGTCATCAAAATTCCCGTTTCAAAGCGATCTCACACGACTTCCGTAGTCAATTTTTGGCTGCACGGATTTTCTGACGCCGCTAGAACGGACGCGTAAAGGTAGTCGAACAACTCGTTAATCAATCATCGCAATTCCCAATTGGTTTAAACGAGCGTCTCAGTAGCTTTGATCGTTGTTAAAATACATTATAATAATACGCAATTATCGACTCGATCATCGTCCCGGTTTCAGAGTCTTTCAAATATACTCGATTTAGCAATTGGATCCATACGGAGGGGGAATCTAAAAGCATAGTAAATAAATTACAACTCGTTCTCCGATCGACCATTCGAACATGCAACCAAGACCTGCAACTCCGATTTTACCAACGCGTACAAAGACATAAATTTCGAACGATCTTTCCGTCAGGATTAAACACCACTGGCGATAAAAAAAGCCGTCGAGTTCATGATTTTTCCATGGAAAAAAGTCCGATGCCAAGCCCCGGTTTGAGCGGAAAAACCGAGCGAAGAAGTAGCGCCGTGTACTTAGACCGGTAAAAAAGTTTACACGGTTCGCGGTAATTACAGGGGATGAGTAATGAGCCGTAATTAAAATTACACCGGACCCTCTGTACACATACCTACACATACGCGGTATTCCTGCGTTTATCGTCACAGCGCGTCGGTTAGGTATCACCTTTTTCAGCGAAGGCTAGGTCGCGGCACCTGCGTCAGAGTGCGTTTAACGGAGAGCCTCTGAGTGGTTTACCTGCTGCAGGGGAAAAGACGAAGGCGCACCTTTCCGAGCGCAGCGCACACCTCGATGAATTAGCAAGCACGCGCTGCGCCCGGCGCGCTGCGTATATACCTACGCTGCTCATACTCACAGCGCAATTTACCCTCCAAACAAGCCGTAAATTTGAGCAGAATTATTGGCTGTAGAGCCGAGCGAGGCAAGGCAAGGCTCTCGGCCTCCCGCTCTTGCCCTTGGAACGGAGGTCGAAAGAAGAACCGGACGCCTCGACTCTCCGAGCTCCAGGCGTTCGCCAGCTCGCCTTGCTCTCGGGTTGTTGGCTTCTGTTTCCCGATTTAAAATTGGTACCCGTCGGTCCGCTGCGAGGGCACTCAGGGATAATCAAAATTGGCACTCAAGTAAATACGAAAAACTATCGCCTCCCTCCGGGGACGCTGCCTCGCCCGAGTAACGACTCTAAACTATAGGTATATTGCAAGGCTATGGAGGGAGCAGATTTTCCATCGTAACACACGCGAGGAAACTGTGAAACTTTACAGATTTATCGCGCGTGCGCGAGATTCCTCGTCTTTGCGCGCAGGCTGGCCAACTCAAGAACTCGGCTTATAGGTGCTCACGCGGGTGATGAGAATTTTTTTCGGTACAAGCGGATCGTCTCGCAGTCGGACAGTCGATGATTCAGTGATTCGACGACGATTGGCAAGGTTTTATTGCCAACTGACCGACGACCGGTGACTGCAACACGACTCGACGTAACTAACGTTTGTTCGTTAAGTTGGCTCCCCTGCCTTGCGGACGAGAATGTTGCCGCGGCAGGAACTCGCTGACCAATAGAGTTCCATTGTTTCGCGCATGCGCAGTCGGTTGGCACTCAAAGCCTGCCAAGTTTCGCCGTTTCCTATCGGTATGTACGCAACCGCGTTCGTTTACGGGTAGAAGGATAGTGATTGTCGAGAAATTATTAAATTTCCGAAGGTCTGAAATGAACACTTCGGGAGTTTAACCCGATAATCCCCGTTTTTCATTGCATGGTAAACACACGCGGAGTAAATTTTATCGTAGCGCTGTAATGTCGCCGGTATAACCTGCACTGCATCAATGAATTTTATTGCATCCCTGTGCGCGGTCGTACAATAACAGAGTATTACTAACCGCAGACTGCAAGCGCTGTCCATACAATCATCGTTGATTGCGGTAAAATTAACTGCAATTGGTCTAACTGCAAAATTTATTTATTTGTGTGTGCTTTTTTTCTCATCTCAATCTGCGAGGTATTATATATCTGTGTAGAGGGTGCTGCCTTCTTCGTGAATTATAGAATACCGCGTGAGCTGCAGGGCGATGTTTTTAAGTCGGTAAAATGCGTCCGGTTATAAGGGAATTGAATTGATTGAATTCCGGTAATATTTCGATAGTATCGAGTTTTCCGTTTTTCAAATGACTGAAAAGGATGCGATCGAAAATACCTTCTACAAAAATTTAGATCATCACAGTACGTGTCGTGAAAGAAATTTCAATCTTCTGCGATGACGGTGTAAACGCAAGGAAATTTTGGCAGGAAATTTCCAGCGCATGGTTGCCAAAAATTCCTTGTTGCATAAACTTTCATCGCAGAAGATTGAATTTTTTTTTCAGAACATATGGTATCATAATTTAAATATTTTTGGAAGGAATTTTTGATCACATCTTTTTTAGTCGTTCCAAGAACCAAAACACCGATATTAAAAAAACTTCACCAGAGTCCCCCCTTAACGATGTATATTCAATTAGTCTCACAGATTGATTGATCAATGCAACAATCAGGGAATTTCATTCCGAGGGTTGAGATATTCTCATCAAATTGGAGAGCCATTCAGGAGGTTCGATTCATCGATACCCAGAATCGTTGCAGTTCAAACGAACCGAGAGCTCGGCTTATAATTCAATTACTCTATAAATATGTTGGGGATTCGTTACCGAACTTGCGATAAAAAATTTGTAATCGTGCCGATCTAGTATATCTAGACAGCTTATTACAGTATTCCAAACAGCTAGTGATTATTGTCAATATGCGAATCAGCGCAAAATTGTTCCTCCCAATAAATTCAGATCAATTATGTGGAATCGTGCCAATTACGCCTCCTAAATTCTTGCCGTTGAAGTTACACCACGTCAAGTTTCTCGGCGGTAAAATTTTCGTCCAATCTATTTCTGTGTAATATTTTTATAAATCGCGACGGTCAAGTATCGCCGCAGTCAAGTAGGTATACACAGCAATTTGTGCGAAAGCCCAAATAACCGGAAGTTTTCGGATAAATTAATAGTAATATTTGTCGCGGAATATTCCCCGTGACGTTCGCCGGCAAAACGTCGCAGCATTTTATTCGAGTGTTGAAAATCGAGGTTCACGATTCGCGACGAAGTTCGAAAGAGCTTGCATGAGAATTCAAGCACGAGAGAGAGGCTGCGGTGCAACGATCACCGCTTAAAGATATACATTTTTTCAAAGCCGCGAGGACGGCCGGGTACTTGAACCTGCGTTTTGCGCCAACAAAAATACTTTACGTCCAACAACTCGAGCTGGTCGTCTGGCCTGGGATAACTATTTCCAGTTTTACGACAGTCGTATACACGCGTTTCAATAACATTTCAATTTGTGCGCAATTCTTATTATAAAATCTCTCCGTGCTCTTCGACCACCACGCGCGCACACGGACACAATGTAACGACACACGCATGATACGCCAAATACCGATCTGCCGCATATCGATACTCCACACTGCACGCGCGAAATGCACCTACGCCAATTCTCGACGTTACCAGTTTTCCTTGCTTTAGCCTGCGCTCCGCGTACCTACCGCAATATAATAAAATTATCTTCCACCTATACATACACGTGTAATAACGTGCTTGCACGCCGGTTGGATCGCCCAAACCGAGTCACCACCGAGTACGTAAACTCTCCGGCTACGGGAACTTGTCTCTACGGTAGAGATAAACGTCTGTCTCTCTGTCATTTATGCACGTTATAAACACTTTTCTTCGTGTACTCGGTGCGTTTTGGTTTGCGAAACAGCGTTGCTCGGATTCCGGCTTCTTCGCGCGCAGTGCGTCAAAATCCGTGCGAATTACACGCCGGAGTACATGCGATGTATGTTTTTAATTTTTACGCTCGCCGGAATTAGTCGACAAGCACTGCGGCGATGGATAATTGGCTAAAAATAATCGATACATCGATCATCGATTACGAAAAAAATAATCGAACACGACTCGATTGAAACGGTAATAATTAATCGACCGTGTCGTTTTTTTTTTTAAACGGTGCATTGGAAACCAAAATTTCGTAAATTTCTGTTTGTAGTTTTAATAGCGGAAAAGTTTTTTGATAATTTATAGTTTCGTTCAAAATATTTTTCTATTTCAGGTGAAAATATTCATTCATCTTTCACTTGTTATATCAAATAAGTATACTCATTAAGTAAGACAATGATAATAATCGATACATAAATCACATAAATTGATATTGCGTTGCGTCGTACGTAGGAGTAAGAAACAAAAACGGATCGCGAGGAAAAATAATCGAGTCGTGCGATTTATCGAGTTTGAAAAATAATCGATTTAATCGAAAATCCATTATTTGTCGTCATTTTTGTCAAGCAGTACCCGGAGTATCGAACCTCAGCTGAGAATCTATGAAACTATTCATGATCAAAATCGAGTGACCAAATAATCCTGGAAAACATTTTTTATTCGAATAAAATGTTGGAAGTTGATGTATTTAGTCACAGAACCGGACTAGATAAATTTGAAAAAACAAACGAAGGATTACTTTGTCAAATTCTAAACGCATCGTCTTGGACTGTGAAATATTTTTTCACCATTGATTTCTTATTTTGCTGTTCGGCCCGAGTTTATTTATCGGCTTATTTTGTATTTATCTTTCCAACTCGCCTCTTCTATCCATCTCCTCCCGACCCGCGGGTCTTCCTCTACTTTATAATATATTCGTTCGCACGTGGCTCTGTCGGCTAATCAACTTACGGCTCTCACGATCAGCTGGCGAACGGCCAATCGTGTTCCACGTTCATCGAGGCTGCGCGATATCGCGTTTAATCTTCTTCTGCTCGATGTTTCTCGACTTTGTGGCGTCCGAAGGGTTAGAAAAAATGATACATCGATTAACCATCCCGGAAAGAAGTTAAACTTCTTTTGAAGTCATTCTTACGGACGATATTTCACGAGTAAGCGGCGTTGAAAGTATCGGTGGACATTCGTTTCATCGACCTTGATCGTAACTCGAAACGTTATACGGGTGAAATAACTCGAAATAATACTGCGTATCAAAAGGCTGCACATGCGCGTGTATGATATACGTGAGGACGTAAAAATTTTGTTGCATTTTTTCAGACCTATCTATATGTGGGCACTTTTAAGAACGTGTTTTTCCAACGGATAATAAATACCGTTCAGCTTACTCATGATTTGCTTTTGGAAAAGGAACAAACAGTTGAATTTACGTCTCTGTACTCGAATTATTGATTGTAATCGCGATTTCTTGTTTGGTGAATCATTCGTAATGAGGTAAGACGGCAACACGGTAGAAACATTCATGTAATAGGCGAAAAACTAATTTGGAGGAAAAAAATTAAGGCTAATGTAGACTTGAAAAGATTTCTAGGCCGGAATCGATACTTTTTTTTGTTACTTTTAAAACATGCGAGAACAAAATGTGTGGAAATTATAATTAGCAAAAGCTTATTGAAATCGATGTTTCCATTCGGGTGAATTTGAAATGGCGAAAAATTTAGTGAATTTTCGTCTGGTTTCACTTTATGCAATGGCTCATTTTGTTATTCACATGTCATAGTCAGATACGAATATCGTTTTAAAAAGGTGGTGAAGAGGAGTTGTAGAAAATTATCATTTTGAATAAAATGAGATATTCCAGAGTGAAAAAAAATGTGTAAAATCAACGATATCTTTTAGATTTTTCCCCAGTGACTTAAAATAAAACATGAATTTCAGTATTTTTCATTCTTGTACATAATTTTTCTAGAAAATATCGTATGATATAATTTATCTTGATTTTCGTTTTTTTTTACAATTTTCTCGACATATACCGCATGTTGAATAATTGTCAAGTATTTAAAACAGGGGTAAAATTTTCCGACAAATCGATTGCCGCTATTCATTTTTCAGAATTATTCTCACATCGCGAGAAAAACGGAAATTTCTGAAACAGCTCCAAAACATCTCAATATCGTCCAAAAACTGTTTCTTTACTTCAATAACGGCATTTTGAGTCCATATTTTCTTCTCTAATTGAACGGGTTACACTGAGGAAAATTTCATTTGTTACAGTAACTAGAAAAATTGAGTAAAACTGGTATCGTTGAAAAAAAACTGTTCGAATATTGTTGGACTTGGGAAAAACGAGGTACACGTAACCATTTTGCGCTATTGTCGATCCTTTTTTGGTTATTCCAACATAAAATCAGTTTGTTCGGTTTATTCTACTTTTTTATTTAAACAAGGCTTTGACGTCAATTTATCGTTGCACAAGCATTAAATTTTCCGCAACAGTTACAAGAAAATATAGCAACAGTGATCGTAACGAGAAAGAATAGCAACGGATACTAGATAAAACTAATTTTCATTTTCTACGTAGAACTATATTTTTCGAATAGTTAAGAACCGACCTGTGACGGAAACTAAAAATTTCTCTCAGTGTAATTCGACGTGCGACTATCTCGTATCACGAAATGAAAAGTACGATCGATTTTGGATCACCGATTGACAAAAATGTCGTAGGTATACCCGATTCCGCGTCAGTCCGACATTTTCACGAGGGGTGAAAATGGAGGATACCGGAAGATGGGTAGCGAAGGATGATCCTCGATGATCGGCTCTCCTTTCTTTATCGCATACGTTTACGTTGCCGAGGTTCGCGGCGCGAATTCCCCGGAGGAGCCGCAGTCGGAATCGGCTGCTACGGAACTATTCTAGGAAGGGAGGTTGTTGTTTGCGGGAGGAAGCGTTGCGGCGTGAACCGAGACTTGAACCCAAGACCTTGGACTAACCATTGCCCTCGATCGCCGTCCTCCCGCGACTCCGCTTCGTCCCGGGCGAGTCGAACGGCTTTTGCCTCCGCCAAACTCGGCGACGCCGACTCGCTTCTTCCTCCGAGATTTTAAGCGCCGCTCTGGAAACCCACGCTGGATTCTCGCCACCAGGTGCGAGAGAGAGAGAGAGAGAGAGAGAAAGTATATTCATTTGATCTTGGAGTCTAACTCCCCAAGGACCACAGGCACGAATTACAATAAAATCTTAACCTGAAAGTAATTATATTCTAATGATAATAAAGGGATAACGGAAGCTAGATCAAAATAACAGACCAAAGCGAATAATTAACGGTATGAAATAATACTGATCGAAAGTAAAAATGAGAGAGAGAGAGACCATCGCTCATTTATTATCTCTTGCGGGAGAGGTTTTCTCGTTTGTCAGAGTTATTGGAAAAATTTCAGTAAAACGAGAATCGTTATCATAACATTTTGAATGTTATTCAAGTTATAAGTAAACGAACATTTTTTTACAAGTAATTATTTACAATTAGTGTCATTTTATACCTGCCATTGCCATATTTTCTGGTTATTGCAACATTAGATTTTGCTGTTTAGTCTATTCTATTTTTGTAGTTGAATGAAATCTCGTTGCAGCAACATTAAATTATTGCAATAGTTACGACCAGTGACAATAATCTGAAATAATAGGATTACACGTGTACTAGATTTTCCGGTTACCGCTACGAAATTCATTATCATTTTGTACCCAGAAGATAGTTCAGGACTTTTCTAGTTTGTACTGTAACTACGATTAGAAATTTTTCTCAACGTAATCATTTCGTTTTACTTTGCAATGGAATAACTCACTTTATTCAAGAGATGTGTTTTATTATACATTTCGAATAACGATACGATACTTTTTGCCTGTCAAATTGTAATCGTTGGGTATCTAAATTTCCTAGACGACGCGGACAGATTTCAGAATAGAAATATTGAATTCAATATCGAAAAAGAAAAAAAACCATTGTCTTAACTAAATAAACGACAGTGTAGCGAAACAGAACGTGATGTAAAATAGATGTTGAACATTTTTTAAATGATTGGTAATAACATATCGATATCCAAACACTTGTTCACAATTTGATTGTGAGTATAGGTATTCTTTTTTCTTCCATTGTAATAAAAATATACCGCTTCGATACGTACTTGAAAAGATATTGATTTTCAACTGACCAATCTCCCCAAGTCATTATGTATGGTTTGGTTATATTATAGGCACCGAGAAGAGAGAATGAAAGACGAAGATGAATGGATATAGAGAGAGAGAGAGAGAGAGAGAGAGAGAGACAGAAGCCGATCCGTCCAGCTGCTGAAACTCCTCCTTTGCCCGGATCCGTGATGGTCAAGAGAGCCAGTCTGCCGCGTTGAATGCATCCTAGTGAAAAATCCGGAGAAGGTTTCGTCTGATGCGGTCCATTAGCTCCGAGTGCGCTGCATCATCAATGCCGCAGTCTACACACCCTCTCCACCTTCGACCGAGGATATTAGCGGGCCGGAGGTAACACATACAACCATGGCGAGACATGCGGACCTCTATCGCATATTCAGTTACCTGCACACTTGAAGAATTTCAAAAGTCTCCCCATTTCCTCTTCTCTCGGCAAATAAGAAGAAGTAAAATAAATAAATAGAAAATAAACAATTCACCGAGAGGAATGAATTATCATATTTGCGCGAAGTGTTTCCTGCACGTTTCTTCATCCTTTGTACATTTCGTTTCATAAATCATGGTTTTGGAAAAGGATGTAAGGTGCAGGATCAAATAACGAAATACGAAAACAGTCGGATGATCATTTTTCTTCTATCTAGTATTTTTGGCACCCGCGTGTTCTGCAGTTATCATCTAATCGTAAATTGTTCGATTGGAATTAGAAAGAACACGGAAACTATGGAATATAAGGACGGAGTTAAGGACCCCCGTTTCATTTTCTCAAGGACGCATCAGTAGAGGTGATCAGAAACGCATCTGGAGTCCGAGGTTGTTAGCCGTGGTTAAAAGATTCGCAGGATGTCGGATCGGTCGAGCAGCGGCTGATATTCTGAACGGTCTCTTCTGGGTATAACCATTAAACAACTCGTCCGTAGTGTACGGCACCAGGATCTCAGCCTGCAAGCTTGAGCGTCATCACAGAGAAGTCTTACGTATCGGACGCATCCGTTTAGCATGGACGTGTAATCGCGTGAATCATGCCTCCAGAACGTAATAATTTAGCAATTAAAATCTCCCCCCTTCCAGTCCTTGCGTTGTGTTATACGAGTGCATATTCACATTGTACGCATCACACACTACGGTGGTGCAGTGATTTATATCGAGGTGAAGCGTGAGCTTTCTGTACTTCGGAGTATGAGATATCACGCATCGAATATTGTGAACTCGAGTATTATATTTGACTCTTAAGATACTTTGATTCGGGTCCTCGCCAAAGTCGAATCACCTAATTTTTATAAGTCAAGTTCGTTAAATATCATGCAAGGTGCAGTTCGGTTGCAAGTGTCTGCGTGTGTGGGTGAAATTTTGTGGGTTGGTTGCCCATAGAGAAAGAAGTAGAGAAAAAGATAAAAGGGGAAACTCGGATCACGTGTAATAAGTTACGGAAAGACAGAGCGGTTACTCTCACCTTTGTACATTACAGGACGGAGTGGTGGCATGACTTCACGCATGAATCGGTCAACGGCCGCGAAATTAATTACAGGAAATAGGCGGGCTTGCCTTTCCGTCGATTGCTCCCCGAATCGGTTCTTCGTTATACACAAATATCGAACCTGATGTAAACGAAGAGTTGTTATCGTATGGATGTGTGCGATTTCGCATGAGCATCGGATTCCCAAAAATCGTGCAGAATTACTGATGAGGTAGTAATTGATTAATTCCTTAATTCAGCTACTCCAGGATACGCGAATTTCACCTAAACATTAATGGAACTGTTGATTATGAGTATAAGATATTAAGCGAGTCAGGGCATTTGGCAAGGCAAAATTCAAAGAAAATTCAGAAGATCTCATGGAATTTTGCAAAATCGATCTATAGATTATCTGTTTTACCATACCCGGGTAAAACAGGAGGTAAAACAGAGTCCGAAATTACCTACCTTCGTTTCAGGTTGCGCGGATTTCAATCCTGGTTGTCTGAGCAGTTGACGATGTTTCCGTGAAACAGAATCAACGGAAAAATGGCAAGTTCTGAAAAATAAAACGACTCTACAATGATCTATTCATCATCGTTATACACGGTTTCAAAGAACTAGCAAAATTTTCCTCATGTACAGTTTTTCGCGTACGGTAGCATGAGTAATACTACAGGATTTCATTATTTGTGTCTTATTTCCCGTCGAATACCTCATCCGCGGGCAGTGTCGTCATAATATGGCAGAAATGTAGCCGCTAATAAAGATTACGAGAAACGAAGTCATTCGCATCGAACGTGACGTAGCCGTGCGTCAGCGTCACGCGGCGATGTCCTTCCAGGAGTGAAATGGATGTGTGCCGACCGGTGGTTGATACGCTGCTTGCGAAATCGAGGCGAGTAGGACTCGGCGATACCGCAACTTCCGGCCGTCAGCCTTCTGCTTTGATTCCAAGGGGCCCGGGCCCGGAGCGCAAGCTCGGCACGAAGTTGGCGGCTTGCGTTGCCCCATCAATTCATCAGCGACTCCTTCGAACCGTTTATTCGCACCAAGATCCCCGCGTTTCGTTGCCGCCGTCGCCATAACGCGAGCCTCGCCGAGGAGGGAAAAATCCGCTTTGAAGGCCGCGCGTGTGGCCCGATCCCGCTGCCAAAATTCTCCCCGAGTGCAGTACCGCGGCTCTCTCTATTTTCGTATACGCGATATAAGAACTTTTCCAGCCAGGCTGCACGAGCGCGGCCTCGCTCGTTGCGACGATGCACTCCAATCTGCGAGAATATTTTCCCCTTGCCGCACGTACCGAGACTCAATCACTGCCAGGCGCGCTGCGGCGCGTCCCTCTTCTTCTTCGGGGCAAAAAACGAAAGAATTAAATTAAAAATGGCAGGAAAAAATGGTATCCAGAAACGTACAAGAAGTGCAAGCTTGGCAAGAGAGACGGAGAAACGTTGGAGGTTTGCGAAACTCTTCGACGCATCGAACAGCTGTAAACAGCCGGTAGGAAAGAGGTTGGAAAAATAGTCTCGATATCGGTAAATATTTTCATTTCAAAATAAGCTTCGCGATCATTATTATAGGTAGCTACGTAGTCACTTGTACGATTTCTCATCGGCGTCGCAACGCCCCCGCGAGATCGCTTTAAACGTATCCCGGCATCCATCATCGGATCGGTTAAAAATAGCTTAACCCTCTCCGTGCGAAACGACGAGTGTACGGTTTGAGAAAACTTGGTAAATCAATTTACGTCAAACAGTACGCGGTGTTACGTATTTGGCTCGTTCGCAACTTGATTGTGTAAATTCGAATACCGAAGGAATTATCCCCGTTTCCCAAACTGTCTGCTGTAATTCGTTTCGCCGGTTTGACTGGTAGTCAAGGGGTTCGATTCGCGGTTTGCCAGAAGAGAAATTAGTAACGTTACCCTAACGAAAGATTGGGATACAAAATTTACATTTTACCTACTTTATAATTACTTTGAAGGAACTGTAATTTCAACATGGTTATTTCCTCAACAATCACCGTTCCAATAACATTACCAACTTCAACACGCTTTTTCACCACACAAAAAAGTCTTTACACATCTCGGGGGTTGCTAATAAAAAATTGACTCCGCCATGTAAAATGGGAGATAAAAACCACGGAGTCTGAAAAGATTCTGAACGAGTCTAAGCATCGTCTGGGTTAGAGTACAGGTTGAAGCTAGGATCAACATTCGGGGATCGATCCGCAGGCACCGGGAAACTTCTGGAGCATCGCATCGCATCGCATCGGATCGCATCGTCGCGTCTTCGTTCCCTGGAACTGCGGGTGTCCTTGGCGGGGGGCAGCGATCTCCCCAGCTCGGCGGCCGCCCACCAGACGGTCGACGAGACCCAGAGACCACCGCTCTTGCCCCTTCCGAACCGATCCCTGCAGCGCGCCTCAGGGGCTGTCGGTATTATATTACCTGACCGTAGAGTCACGGGGTCGCAACTCCACTTTCGGGCTTTTTATCGCCGCGCGTTTTCCGCCCTTCGAATTCATTCGGAATCGATCATCGATAACGGACCGAATCAATTCCCCCCCTATTTCGGGGGGAGGGCCTTGAACGATGACGGATTTCCAGGCTTTCGATGCGCAACCGTGGCTTCTCGATCGGCAGATTCGTGCGAACGGAGAATCGGACTTCGGCCATTTTTATTCCTCGCCCCGACGTATACCTGCACTGCCTCGGCTTGCATTAGTCTAAGATCCCGGGTCCTCGGTTCCTCTGCAACCCGCATTAGTCGTGGTTCTTGGTAAAAAAAAGAATGAGAGAGAGAGAGAGAGAGATAGAGAGTGAGACGGAGAACCGATTCCTCACTTTACCGGTCCCGCGTCGTAGAGTGAGGTCGGTAAGTTGTGGGCAGATGTGTTGGTGAATTTTGTCTAAAGCTTGCTCTGACTTGTCGTATACCTTATACTGTATGTGTGTACCTGTAATTATATTGCAGTTCAAGTCTTCGCGGACAGGTAGGAACGGTGGAATGGCAGAGGAACGTGGAACAGGAGAGTAACGTCGGAATAGGACGGAAATGTGGAACACGAGGGGAACGATGAAACAGGACGGAAATATGAAACAGGAGAGGAACGATGGAATACGACGGAAATGTGGAACAGGAGAAGGATGAAACGGGGTAAGATAAAGAAAAATAAAAAAAATGTCATATCATTGCGTGATTTATATTATAGAACATAAAATTAATTTTTGTGTTGTTCACCGAGTATCAAAAAAGAGCGAACAAATCAACGTGCTGGAATAGAAGTTTCAGAAAACTCGGCGAATCTTGATGCGCGTCTGATATAAATAAGCGTTATTATTATATCTTGAATCTTGAGACAAGCTCAACGGTTCGTTGGTTGAACTTTCATGAATGCGATATAATAATAACAATAATAATAATAATACTGAAATGGCGTAGAAGAGATAAACCGCAGAGAGCCTCGCTGTGGGAGCTGAAATTTCCCAGGTGGCTGTCTAATGTGCACCTATTACATCGTTTTACTCGTGAAGAAAAAAAATTGTCCCCGTAGAATTTAAGTATAACCCCGAGAATATCGGCGGTGCAGATACTTTGCACTTTGTGTGTTACAGTTCAGTTCGGAAAGCCGTTTCATCCACAGTCAGTTATGTGTACAACAGGCGGTATATAACGCCGCAGAAAACGCGTTATCGTTGTCTCAGAGTGGAGGAAGAAGCAAACTCTCCCCGCAACCATTTCTTTTTTTTTTTTTGCGCCTCGAATTTTCGGGCAGCCGAGCAACCGGCTGCAGATTGGGATTCTCTCTCGTTATCGGCTTATCGGTCAAACGCCTACACACCCTGAAAGGTTCTTTGGCCTTCGTCTGCAGGCATGTTCGTTGCTTGTTTTTGTCTCTTTTTGTCTACTTTTCGTTCTTATATATTTCGTTCGGCTGATGCTAAAGAAATTTACCAACTTATCGTCTATAGTCGGAAAAGTTCGACACCCGTGACGTAGAGTTAAGGATCTATCGGGTGTAGTGTGTACAGTTCGATCAAAAAGTGTCAAAACCAACGGTTGGCAAATAGAGGTTCAGACTCGGTTACTGAGCTAAGTTTTATCAAAAAACTATCCTTTTCGTACGGAGGAAAATCGATAATCATGAATCTTGGTAAAATTAGTTCAGCAATTAGTAATCTAAACTTTTTAACAGTCAAAGACGCATGAATTGGTCAATTTTAATGAATAATAAGCTCATCTAATTGATCGTATACGAATTGTACTGACGTGGATCTTTTACACGTGAATATGTTCTGAAATAATAAATTAGGTTATTTCAGTTATTATAGTTAAAGAGCGTGTTCATAATTTAGCTTCAGCTGAATGGTAGATCATGTATTCGCATACAATATTCGCATACAGTTTTCTTTTTATTAAAACTAGATAGAATTCTACTACTTCTCAAAATTAGTCGATAACTGGACGTTTTCAATGCAAATCGGTTGGTTTATTTTTTGTTCCCGTATGCTGACGAGTCGTTGTTTTGACCAAATTCAACTTCATCAACCTCGGCTGCACTTGTTCAGTCTTCATTTCGTAATACATCAGTTTGAACATTGTTTTGACCGGATTGTTACCCTGAGATATTTTTAACCGTCCCGATTTCTGCTTATTCAATCGAGATACAGCAATGAATTGAAATAAATTCGGGATGTGCATAAAAGTAGGTAGACTGCAAAATATTTTCGTTACGATAGCAGTTTAGAGTTTCGCGAATTAACAATCGGTTATAACTACGGAAGAGACGACGAAAAAGTTGAAAAAATAAATAAATAAAAAAAAAAAAAAATAAAAAATTCGACAAGGCCTGCGTATAAACCAAAACCGTTTACAAGAAGGATCGAATTTCGTTCCTCCTTGATCTGTCGGATCGTTTCGATTTCCAGAAGTTGACCGGCGGTTGGTTATCTTACACATACATTCGCACGTATCTGGGACCTAGAAATAACGTCTGTCTTTCCCTCTGTGTGCGTGCGCGTGTGTGTGTGCCTTATAGGAATGGGCATGCAGCGTTTAGGTGACGCAGCGAGCTGCGGAAACCGGTAATAATTTATCGTCGCTCGGCCGTAACGCGCTGTAAACTTTAGTTCTATAACTTTACGGCTTCTTTAGCGTCGCCGAAAATTGCGTAAGATTATTCTAGCGGCGTACGCTGCACTCCCTATTTGTTACATGTATTATGTACATACATACCGTACGATTATTATACACATATATAATAATCGCGCTACCGCGCAATCGTCGTGCCGATGACTGACTAATTTCTCTAACTAATAATCTCATACGCACGTTTTTTCCATCCGCTGTTTGGTCTTGCGACTCACACGTACGTGATAAAATTTTCATTTTTCTCGCCTACGCTCGTTATCCATGTCCTGGATACCCGCCTAACAGGAATTGAAATAGAAATAAAAAATGAAAATGTATTTAGGTATTATAATTCCGATGCATTCTCTTTCACCGGACAAATTCATACAATCTTAGAATTTAAACATGGCGTCTAATTTTTTTTTTATCGATTAGAATATCGAGTTCAATGTGTTCAATAATTTTTCCATTTAGTTGGTGATTTTACTGGGACTGAATGTTTCAGTATACTTTAATGGAAACGCTAAGAGACTATTGTTATGAAACTAATTTCCACGTTTTTTTTTTTTTTTGCTTTTTCCTTAGATCGAACAAAAAATAGATTCGATGGTCGCCTACGTCATGCATTAAACGCAAACGACGATGTGTCGTAGAGATTGCACCGAATCGCCCAAGCTGCGTGGGTTCAAAGAGGCAGTTCAAGATGCGCAGCACCTTAAATGAAATTTATTAATTTACTAGCGACAAGATAATGGATTCAGTGCGGAGTCGAGGCTCTAGATAGGGGCTAACAAGGCTGAAGCGGTAATAATAGATCGGAAATAAAGAAGTGCAGTGGCGCTGGCTCTCGCTGCATGGTTCAGAGATTAAAAGGACGGGTGCAAGTGCGACGTGAATAAAGTCGATTGATCTATGCGCCGCGATCATACAGCAGGATCTAGTTCAGGATAGATATTTGGATGAATGTTATCGGAGAGAAGAGAGTAGAAGTTTCGACTTGGCGAAGCTGCAGCGGCAATTGAGCCGCGGAACAAATACTTGTATGCATACACGTAAATAAAGTTTAATTGACTGGAAATAAAACGAAGAGTAGAAAAATAAATGTCGGATTCCGATCCGGTCGCTGTAAATAAAAATCGCTTACACCGCCCGACACGATCAGGAACGATTAGATCGGCTGCGCGATAATGCCTCAATGATTCCTGTGGGGCAGACGTCTATCCATTTCGACCTGAATCACTCCTTCTCCAGCTGCTGCAATCTTCAGTCAAAACATATTTTTCATTAGGGAAATTCGCCTTATCAGCTCCCATTACGGGATCTGATAATTCGCTCACTCTCCTCGTCTCTCCCTATCTTTTTCCTTCTACGTCCTCTAATCTCTCGTCTCTTATAATATTATCGCCTTGATGGAAGTTGTATTTTTTTACTTTTTATCTTTTTAACTGCACTCAATCAACGCTTGCATTATCGTTCATTATATACCAGTGAAAAAAAAGAGAAAAAAAATCGCACGATCAAGGATGCAGAGGTCGTGGACAGTCTGGTCAAAAATATGTCGAGCAATAAAAGTTATCGAGATGTAACGGTTCGGGTCAGTAAAGTCGTGGGAAATGCCATTATCTGAAGTCTAGGGAAAATGGAAGGCACTATAAAGTGCAGGAAATGAAAAGAAACAGTTTTCAGTAACTTTAGATGAATTTATTTAACGCGCTGCATCGGAAGAAAAAAAAAACAAATAGCATCTTCAATCTCACCCGAAATCTACAACTTACAGTTACTAATATGATATTTGACATTTATTAATTTTTATCACCGTGCGCGTGCAGATTACACGTTTTATTGCTGCATCGAATATGACCCGAATAATCTGTGTACATATTAAAAATTTGTCATCGAGAGAGAGAGGGAACAACCGATACCCCAGCTGATCCATTTTATCTGCATGTTTATTTACTGGTACATAATTGTCGATTGATTAAACGATGATTGCTTCTCCAAGTGGTTTAAAAAGATGACACTTTCGATCTCTCTCATTATTTGCGCAATGAAACGCAACACCGGGAAGTCAGAGGTTCAAGTGTTCCCCACTGACAACCCACCAAGCGTTACATTACCTCTCGGTATTCAATAAAACCTGCGTAACTTCCGGCCATCGGTGCTCTAGAATCATCCGCAGTCCCGTACGCAGGTAGCGCGAAAAGTTAGGGGGAGTCCGTCGCCCTGCATTACCGACGGACGGTAAGGCAGGCCGATCGAGAAGCCGTTCGCCGGCGCAGAAATCGCACCGAAGTCGGAGAGATGAAGCGGCGCTGCCGCAGCTCGATCCCGGCTCGCCCGAGGGTCGCGTTGGAAACACCGATTAAAGAATATTGACCCGAAATACAAGTGTGCCGTCCTCCGCGCCCCGTTTGCCGCGTCAGCCTCTCGGCTCTGTAGTGTTTTCATCGCTCGCTCTCTTGCCTCGCGATTAGCATGCAGTCACGGTTCGCTTAATTAATGTCTCGGCAGAGCTGCTCTCCTCGCCGCTACGAGAAGAGTTGATTCTTACGTACCGAAGGGGCAATTAACGGGTGTAACCGATACTTTTTTCCTCCTCTATACGCGTCAATTTTGTTTCAGATTTTTTACTCGCAACCTCCTATTTTCACAAATTTTGCCATTCTTTTTGCGTACCTTAATTAATTCGTTCTCTCCTTCGGCTCGCTTTCGGACGCCACGACCTATCCGCCTCTCGGATCGATATTTTCATATTCCTCGTTATCATCGGATGCAGCGTTTTTTTGCGGCTTCCGATCAGCAATCCTCGTCTTCCCCATCTTTCATTTCCGTTTATATTTTCCGCCGAATTTTCTCTACTCCCTTACCATTTTTATCATCCCTCGTTATATTCGTACAGCACTTCGAAGAAACATAACTTTCGACAACGAGAAATCGAGGCTTTTTCTTCTAGCGTCTGTACGACTGGTATCCAATGACATCGTAGTCAGCGATCGTTACACATACTCGATGAAATTTATACAATCAGGATTATTTCCCGATATTACAATACGCGCATTGTCCAGGTATACCTATCATGCGGGGGAGCAGCTCTTGCTACGACTTGTGCATAACTGCAGGCTGCAGCTGTATGCGCACACATGCAAGATGTATGTACTTGCGTCTATATAATGCAAACCGGTTTTCACTCTGGGACGTTTTCTTGTCGTTCTAAATACGCGTGCACCGGTTATAATAGTACGCATATAGCAACAGATTTGACTCAACGATCGATAATACTTATCGCAAAACTGGTTCGTCCGATCGTGTAAAATATATCAACGCGTAACACCACGCTGAGTTTCTTATGCGATGTTTTTCTTTTCGTTTAGAAATTTTTTTACACGTTTCGAGGACCAACTGTTTTATTTTACATTATTTATTTATTTCAAACGAGAATTTTACTTCACCGATCGATATAAAAATCGACCATAAGTTAATAATTTGTTAACCTCGTATTTTCGTCATACATCTAAGCCGGGACTTAAAACCTCTTGAATGGTACTGAAATTTACAGAACGAAGCATTGCGATCTTTTTGCAGACGGAAACAAGTAACGAACCTATGTTGCCTAATTAACTAGCACGATAAAACTATTATCGCAAACTTGTGATACCAAACTTAGTCGGGGCTCTGATTATAAGTTTCACACATGCTAGAAGATTGAGAGAGTGAATGATTTAAAAATAGAAATGTGCACGTTGGAATTGGCCACACTGGATGGGATTCTTACTATTTCAATTTGAAAGATGTTTCACATCCACGTTTCGTGTCACCATGTTTGCTTGCAGGCTAAATTTCATTCGCGATAAAACTCGCATTCGCCTTACTCGAATGATCGAGTTTCTTGGGCAACATTGTAAAGCGTTTAGTTCGACTAGAAAACATTTCACTGTACGACGTATATGACATACATGTGGTCGCGTTGCACAATTTGACGCAAGAACATCTGTAAAATTCCAATTCAGTGTTGTGAAAAAATTCACGACTGTCGGTACAGAATTGTGTGGAAAAAGTAGCATTGACAAGAACCTGATCAGCGGATAACGCAGATGGTTTGAAAATTTGTAATTCACTATCATCGTCGTATGCCAAATGTGATTGTTATTATTGTCGTCAATGTCGCCATTTTCGATTCTCTTTTCCTTCATCCGTGTAACGCTATTATAATTACCGGGGTGAAAGTCAGAAGAGGTTCGTTTGTTGAAAAGCAGCCCGCGGCCCGGCAGCGTAAATCACTTGGATTTCGCGTCAGTTTGAATTAACCGCGCTTGCGTCTGACGAAGGTGACGTGCAGGCGATGCGATGGCGAGGCGGGGTGCACGGGATAATTTATCAAAGCGCATCTCTCTCGCCCATCACCTTGTCCCGTCTCTCAGGCACGCGTATATTTTTAAAAAGGATCGCTTATACCATGTATTATACAGAAACGCACACATGCTCCTATGTGCAGACTGCACGTGTGTAACGTGTATGTATACCTATGTATACCGACCGATGCAGCCCGCTGCAGCGCACTCCGCGAGAAATTTGTCGTTGCGCCAAAAACCCGAAAGTGAACGTCCTTAGATCCCTAAAAATAACGGGAACGATTGCTTTTCTCACTTTCGGTATATACATACCACGTTATATGTATATACCATACACCATATACGTATGTACTTACAGGCAGCGTGTATATTCGTTTTCGTATCATGTGCTGATGCTGGTGCAACGGCTGAATCTTATTTGCCTCTTTATTTCTCTCTCTACCTTCCATCCTGAAGACGTTTTCTTTATTCCGTATGTTCGTTTTAATTTTATTTTCCGGCAATTTTTAACGACTGTCCTGCAGAACGAATCAAGGCTAATGTATTTTCCTGTTCAAATTTTGCAAAATGACGCGTGTTGATAATATTTACACGTGATGGAAAAATCGTAATTATAACAGAAAGTTTTTGGAAAGCTCCCACCAATCTAGAGCCGTTTCGGCATTGCGTCGGTTTGTCGATCAGTGACGTTGTGAAGAATCTCGTGTTTGAACTTGATTAAAATTATTCCGTGACTTGGATGCCGATGAAACGGAAAGTGAAATCGCTCTTGAAATCGGTAGGCAATTCGCAGAATAGTTAGCAGTTCCCGTGCAGGCTTGCGATTTTCCACGTCATTCAATGGTGACACTACTAGTGGTTAATAAGAAGAAATAACAGTATAAACTGCTGCAGTAGCTGGTTAGACTCTTGATAGAACGTTCCGGAACCTGGGTACATAAGAAAAAGGATCCAGGAAAGTGACGCCGTGACTCCATGTTTGTTTCCAAGTATAAAGTCAGCGACTGATGATTCATTTACTTTTTACTGATACCGAATGGTGAAAAATTTTGTTCATTTGCGGGTTGCTGCCTCGGTCAAAGATGCATGAATTCTTACCCGGGAAACGAATTTGACACGAGATTCGTAAAATCCAGATGTCATACCGGGGCTTTTCAACCTGTCTTACACCTGTCTAGGTATTTTCCGCTATCAACACCTTGGCGACTCGCCCGTTCGTCTTTTCACTCAGGATCTTGTGACTGAATCGTACTGCAAATATATATGTATATAATTGCACATAGTTTCAAGTCCCAGACATCACACAATAAAATTTCAAGCTAGAGCTTCGCAAGAAAAAATTCTCGGAAAAGCTCTGTTGCCCTCTGCGTGCAGACTTCATTGAAAGTTCGCAGGAAATAAACACTCTGCCGGCTTCATATATTCCCATTTCGCTCAGACGGGTTGAAAAAAAATATGACGAATCGCACGGGGCTCATTTCTTTTCCCTTTACTCTCGAAATCTGGCGCGCTTGACGTTCGCCTAAAAATACAGGGATGAATGCACGATTGGTACAGCGGGTATAAGCTATGTCGCATTATAAGTCTTCGTCGTCGCCGAGTCACAATCAGTACCTCCGTTCGCATATGGGTTTATACTGCAGTCTCCGCGACCCGGACCCACGTGGGTCACTTCTCAGCTCGGCGAGTGCATTGTGCAACGCAAAACGCACCGCGCCTTGCGAAAGTGCAGGAGCTTGTACGTTATCGGTTATGGTGTATAAAAATGAACGAGTATGTGCAGATGGCGCGAAACGGGCTGATTGCGCAGCTCAGCTTGCGATTCCAGCGCCATCTTTCCACCTCGGATCTTCGTGCAGCTCTCATTTGATACTCAACGAGAAAACAAGACCGGTATCGGTGTTCTCGCGTGATAAAACTGTGACGAATTTTGGTAAACTGGTCAGTTTTCATCCCAGCCTCGTTAATGACCTCTTCATTAACGTGGCGCCATCCGATCCAAACGGCATGCGACTGCAGTCAGCCGAGGACAAAGTTGGTCGAGAATCACGAGGTAAACGCGTAAAGGCATGGGCATCGGGTCGTCGACATTAAGATCTTAGAAAAGACACGACGGTGAATCATCGGAAGTGGTAAAACTGAAGAATTCGATTGACCCTGAGACGGTGCGGCGGCGGTGGCGGCTGCACGACGCGATGCGATGCGACGCGATGCGACGCGTTGCGATGCGGCGCACCACTCTCGACTCCGTTTGAAATTCAAAATGGGCAATTAAAAGATTTCCTCGCGCCTCGTCCACCAGTTGGGTACGTACCACTCGTACTTCTGCTTAATGTTCTTGTTATTCATTTTTGCTGCTTAGTTTCTCTTCTTCTGTTCTTACCCCATGCTATACACACGTATCATATATTTGGCCATAATGAAGGAAACAAATAAGCGTTAAAACAATCTTGTAGCGGATGGTTGAAGGTAAGATACATTGACAGATTCATAGTGAGGTAAAAATAAATAATTAGGTACGTAAAAATTAAAGATTTCAGTTACAGATTTATCACATTTGTAAGCTGTGTTTGTATTTGCTAATGCTCATCAGTGATGGTGGCACTAATTTCAGAACGGTCAAGTAGGCTCGAACGAGTATTTTCAAAATCGAAATTGGACAAAATTATATTACTAATACTGTATCCAATAATATTACAAGTTTGAAGAATCTTCAACCAATATATCAACAATTATACGGCGCTAAGTAAAGGACAGGAGTAAAAACTCGAGCGTGTAAATGGTGTGAGTAATAGTACTTTCTCCACCTCAGAGTAAAGTCAGAAATTCACAAACGTCGCGGTAATAGCGATAGTCCAATGCCTGAAATTTTACAAATCGATAGAAACAGGAAAAGAAGAAGCAAAGAGAAGACTATACAAGAATCGACATGCTCAAACGCCAATTTCGATGATCCTCAAAGGCTGCATGAACTTTCCAAAGTCAGTTTGCCAGAAGATTGTGTGTCAACAGTTCGAATTTCGCTGTCGTTACTCATTTCCATAACTGATGCTGTTGTTGATCCCTTCGGTCCGAAGATGGAAGTAATATCGAGCTCCACATGTATATTTAGGTACTTATGCACTTAGGTACCCTTTTTGTATATGAGAAGTAAAGACTGAATCCAGGACTTTGAGTGTTCGACAACTATGAGGACTACTTATCGAGTACCTACGCAGCGATTGCGAGCTTGGATGATAGTGGCAACATCCATGCGTTGCGCCGAGAGTGGTATCTAATCAAGGTGTGGGTGTCTCGTTGCAATATACCGGTAAGCCGGTCGTGTGGCTGGCTGAGAATCGAAAGACAATTCAACCTCCGCTACCCATACACACAGCCACGTGTCTTACCTATCTCACCTATGCCATGGCATTGCATTGCATTGCATTGCATGGCGGGCCAACTAGTTTCGCGTGGAAAAATGGAGGCTCTTAGTCACTGCTGCTGCCGCTGCTGCAGCTTGCGACACCCTCCTGTATGCAAGAAGGCGTCCTGCATGAGCGAGCCCAAGTCCGGACTTCGACGGCGTGACCCACTTTATACCGAGAACTAGTCTCTCGCCGCGGATTCCTCTTAACAGAAATAAGCGCTTACGTATTTATTTACCGTGATATTTTACACGTGTACGTTATACCCATCGTCAGTTCGGCACCTTTTTCAAAAATACTACCGTTGTGAAAGAACCGTGTAGTTTGAAAGCTCAACCTAATCACTCGATGAGTGCCGTGTCTTCTTCTCGGACCGAAGATTGTACGGGTACCTGTAAGTGCTTCTGACCTCGTCAGCCGGCACAAGTGATAACCATGATGCCAACCGTTCTCTTCGTGCTTTCTGTTAATGACACCTGATCGTGTCCAACTAATCGCACCTACTTGTTTATCTCTTAGTTACAACGCATTTAAATTTCGTCTTTAAATCAAACAGTCGTCCCAATCCATGACAGGTTTGTGTTTAAACGTTTGCGAAGAGCGCGGAAGCTTCGCTGTGAATAAATCGAAGAGTAATTCGAGCGGATTGACCTCTTGGCACGTTAGCAAGCCGGGGGTCAAGTCGGTATAAAACGGACAAGTTCATTGCGCCGATTTGATCACCGTGACCCGTGTGGCCGCGAACGAGTCTAACGCCGTTGGCCCAGCTCGAGTGCATCTCTGCAGTCTACTGTAATCCACGTCTCCTCTCGCCCTTGCTCATAACAGCTCGTATCAATGGTCTCACTTTATAGACGATGATGTTTGTCGGTGTGCGTGCACTGATGCACGAGGCATTGGCCAACCTTTGTAGGTCATTTTCGTCACGATTCCGTATCTATTTGAAAAATGGCAAGGAGCATGGGATGTTTTCGGGAAGTTTAGTCCAGCTGATTTTCTATTTTGAAGGCATTATGCAACAGCGGTGGAAGACTTTTCGCATAATGATCGGCTCGGTGTAGGAAAACGTTTTCAAGATCGAATGCGCTCTCCTCCGCCTGAGCGCAGCGCGTCTATCTCGCACAAGTATGTAGATCTTTGGCGGCATGACCCGTAGCGCTGATTCCAGCTTCGACGCTCTCTTGCGCATGTTATACTCTTGCGATTACTAATCAGGCATCGAGGAAGAGAGACACTCTTACGTATAAATAACTCAGTGGTACGACAGCGTCGACCTGGCCTCCAATAACGGAGCGCCTGTTCCATCTTACTATTAATGCCTGCGGCTCCGGGAGATCAGCCACTTCCGGGGCTGCGATCTAGGCGGCTCTTGGGATACTCCGAGGACCGTCACCTTCCCAGGCTTGGCTACTGGCTTCCGACGGTGAAATTGGCGCACCTGCGACTGGTGAGCAGCCTTAGTTAACTTGGTGTATTTAAGAAATTAATCTTCTCGATGATATCTCATAAAAATCTACCCCTTAGTTTGTATATAAAATGGAAAATATAATATTTATCCGCGAAAAAAAACCTTCGATCAAGGACTGGGAGACATATTCACAAAGCTTGTGTAAAAATTTGAAACTGATCGGTTCAGCCGTTTCCGATAAATCTTGCTCACCGACTTTGAAAACGCAGTTTCGAGAAAAACGCGTTCAAAGTTTCAGAAGCACTTTCAACCACTTGGGGGACGTCTTTGCAAATGTGCGAATAACTTCGAGAATATTTGTCGGATCGACATGAAATTTTCTGTGCATATACTTGAATATATGTACATTCCGAAAATGAAATCAAACAAAATCGATTTTCGAAAAATCCTAACTACGTATTACCCCTTAAAAGCGCGCATTGGGCAGATTTTTAATTACGAGTTTACCAACTCGTGCAGGAATTTTGCACGGTGTAAAAATCAGTATCACTTTGCACAAGAATCTGAACGCGCGCATTAAAATTCTACACGTACATTCACAGGGAAATGGGATATGTAAGAGCTTCGCTACGAAGAAACGGCAATTAGTCTATGAATTAATAGCACACTCTCGACGAAGCGAATCTCACGGCGTGTATGCGCGCCCGCGGTGGAATATGCGGATTGAAATTAAAATGCAAATTGAAATGGAAAGTGAAACGAAGAATTCCGCGCCGTTTCGTGGGCGTCTCTCACGTTCGCGCATCTCGCTCTCTCTCTCTCTTTCTTTCTCTCTCGCTCTGTCTTTCTCTCTTTTTCTCTTTTCATTCCTACCGCGCGAAGGGGTCAGCCAGGTGGGTAGCTGCACTCTCGCAATCGTTGAAAGATCAGATTATCACTTCATTTGTTCCTCAATTATTACCTTGTTGACAGTTTCTTAAATTGAAAACTCTAGCCATGACCGATGACTCGATCAAAACCAGAAAGAAATGAAACTAATGATAATCTCACACTTGCATTTATACTGCTATTAATATCGATTTCCGGAGTTATCGATAAACAGTTATACCCAAACGATTCTCGACTATCGTCGTATATCGGTTACGATGGAAATAATAGAGCGCTTCTTATGTGTCCGAACACAAACGACTACCGTGCGATGCTGACGCTGCAAAAGCAGGGATCGGGTAACGAGCTCAAGGCTTCTTCGACGATCATAAAAACCATTAAAAAATTTTACAACGCCACGCGTCTCGTTTATTCTTTTACTGGCAAACCGTTATCAGTCGCGTTGTTCAGTGTGTGTATAATAACAATCTTAATGGCCTCTGGTTATACGTTAAGAACTGCTCCTGCAATATTACAAAGGCATTTTGGACCTAACGGGTCGGTATTGTTCGCATGCTTTTTTCCTTCTTTGGAATTGTCAAGCTTGGAAAAACTGTTCTCTTCCCCAAACGGTCCATCTGACAATCTATGGTTCATTACACGCACAACAGCAACATATTCCGTACTGCGAAAAAATTGGCAGATTGAGCGTTCGATTGCGCTTGCGCAAGCTCTGTCGTAATTTCATTCAGGCTCGCCAGGTCAAGCTTTAGGTCATCTCGGTATAATGAACAGAATTTTTCCGCACGCCCGAAGCAACAATGCATCAGCTTTTTCCGCGCACGCAGATTCCTCGGGGAGAAGGGAATAGACGCGGGTAAATAGGCGAAGCGCAAAAAGGGGGGATGATGAGCGCGGATTGCGGTAGCCGGTACATGATACGCGATGTATGCTGGGTGTTTTTTAATGCTGGCATAATAAAACGCGAGCCCGAGAAAGGAAGGATGAGTTTCTTGCATCTATCGATTTGGGACAAAACCCAGGACCGGCATAACCGGCTCATTAGGCGTCAACAATGGCGTAACAAATCATCGAGATTAGCATCTTCATCTGAGCGACTAGCTCCTGGACCTCGCGGGCTGACCGACCGCCTGCCGCATACCGACTCGGCTCGACTCACGATCAGCCGCCCGAGTAATGCGTTTATAATTATTTTAAACCGCGTTTTTTCGTCTTATACACGACGCTCAGGCCACGTACCTGGCGTCCCGTTGGTTTCTCGGCCATTTCCCGAGCTCCCAGCCTCGCAATCAGCTGAAGGAAAAATTCCCTCCACCGCAGACTTATCTCCTGGTAAACACACGTTGCTGCTGCAGTTAGGTATCGTTCACGATTAGATATTGGGTGGCTAATACCGTGTTTTCTATTTTCAGCCTCGAATGTTATTTTCGAATCGACCGGTCGCGCCGTGGAAACATTACGTTGTCTACCGCTTAGGCTAATTCTGCATTAATATTATCTGACTAAGTGATCAGGCGTTTTTTCTTCTTCTGTACTCCGCAGTGTTTTTCGCAAACTTTTAATAACCGTTCACTGAACTTGCGTAGACAGCCACAATGTACCTACCTGCACCTCGTCACTATGCGTATGTACTCATTTTCGCTTGCCAACTGACATTCAAAATTTCGTAGGGTTAGAAAAAAGCATTGGCAAAAAGTAATCTTTTAGCACGGGTCAAGTGCCAGTATCCTCGAACCTCATCGAGACTTGTCGAAGAGAGGGAGGAACGAGAGGAGAAAAGAATGAAATGAAGTTCGATCGCCATATGTCAACGAGAGTCTTTTGAACGAAAATAATACGCAGAGCGCAAAACTTGCGTCGATGATTTATCTGCAGTACGCAGAACTGCGAAAAGAAATAAAATCCGTAGTTGTTGACTAATATCCTGTATATGTAGAGGTATTTATTACAGCGTCGTTACATGATTGGATGGTTTATTGAAGGTACGAAGAGAAGTGTCCGATGGTCTCTACTCCCACTTGAGAGAGAAGGCGATAAGGAAGCGACGGGTGGAATTGAAAGGTATGGCAGCTGTTATGTTAATTAATCGCCGACTAATTGACGATTAGGAGCTTTGAGGAGTAGATTAGTGCGTTGGGACGATTAAAAGGGGGAGACGATCTCATGTTTCGTAGTAAGGATCGACGGACAGGCGTAGACGAAGAGACGAGAAATTTTCTCCGGCGACGATGCCTCTGGTTTTGGGGTACGGAATCTGGCAAAAACTCGTTGATTGGAATCTAGACGGGACCAGTAGGAGGTGAACTCAGCGTTCGTCCCTTTGGTTTCCAGGTATAGGATGCGAGGCGAGGTGCCACGCGGCTGCGCAGTTTGGTACAACGGTCCCGGCGGCATCAGCATCACCAGCAGGTCGGTTTTCTTTGAGGTTTTCTGCCGGCCCCTGACAACACCCGAATCGCTTTGATACCGCGACTCGGTTGAACACGACAAGGAGAAAGAGAGAGAGAGAGAGAGAGAGCAAAGGAAAAGAGACACTCGCCGGTCGACCGACCACGCCGGTATCCGTGGCCTTGCTAATAAATTATCCAATATTTATTGGTCATGCGTTTCGACTTTCGATTCCTCCGATCGGTCATCTGCAGCTCTTCGTGATCGTAACCAACGGACCGCGTAGTGCGATATCATGTACTTCCAGCTATGTGTCACACCGCATGTGTACAATTTATATAGCTACTCGTATAAATATGTATGCATAAACATTGTATATCTTCTGGCGTGGGCAGCCCGGGTATCATCGGTGCACAAGGTAGACTTTGGAGTTTGAATGTCCCGACATTCGTTACGATTTATCGTGGAAACGTGCAACGGTTCTTATACACATTTTACCCACTGATCACGTTTCGTTCAGCCAGAGCTTCCTTTCGCGTTTGTCCTCTTATTCGCCTACCATTTCTAATCTCACGATCGCTCCGCTGCTTCTGCATATCTATCAGAAGAGATGGGAAATGAAAGAGAACTCCCGAGTCAAAAGGGTAAATTGAAATCACCGCTGGATGTGAGTTCCTTGAATTTCTTGTTCACCGAACTTGAACTTGAATCTAAACATGCGAACTAGCATAAACGTATTCATACCAGCGAACTCATCTCAGTGACTTTTTTGAACGTCTTGCCAATCAGTTGAGTATAATTCGGTTCTACTTAATAACCGAAACCCAAGTCTTACGGAGTGAGCGTCAAGTTACAGTAACAATTGACGAAAGCACGACCCTGCAGTTTCATCCACGAACGATAATTCTTTTCAAACGCAGTCAAACGTCATCGCTAGTCTCTGAAGGGGCCACAGTAGTAAAGCCGAATGCATGAGACCTTTTCATTAGAGGAGGACAGCGAACACGCGTTTAGATCTGGTCCGTTGGTCCTTGCAGCTTCTAGGGGAGACACGGCAGGGATGTCACACGGTCGTATAACTTGGTATAGTTCGTCGATGAGGATGCGAAGGGCTCAGAGGGTGAGGGGGAAACGGGACAAGGATTTACCTGGGCGAGAATGGAAGAGGGGGGGATTATCGTCAAGGATCGGTTCCTCGGGTCCTGGACTCCGCTTCGGGTGCCTCGGGTCGGGTTCTGGACTTTTGCGGTCGGCCCCAGTGGGCGGAATCCCGGGCGTCCGCGATTTCCATCGGATATGCTGGAGTCCTCGTATTCGGACCACGTCCCGATCTGGCGCGGCGTTCCTCGTTCAGATCACCGATCGAGATCGTCAGCCGATTTTTCTAACGATCATCTCGTGCTCACCGGCCAACGACGCCAAAGTAGATACTACTCGATCTAGTATCTGATTTGTAGCCCTGGTACTGCCTACTCGGTACCGTGCCTGTGGGTAATTCGGATTTCTGTAATAATAAGCTTCTTGTTGATGAGGTAAAGCAGCCGGTACGAAGGGTAAAGAAGGAACAGAAAACTTGTAAAACTCGAATCATCGCATCTTGACTTCGCGATAGCATTTTTGAATTGTGACAAAAGGGCAGAAGGTTTGTAATACAAACCTATTTTGGAGTGAAGCGTCAGTTCATTACGTCTGGCTTGTATTGAGCTCACCTGAATTATTTTTTTCACATAATTAAAGTCCTGAATAAGAACATGGTGTCAGCCGATTTGGAGATATTCCATATGGATTCAAAATGATATTTGATTGATAGCAATCGAATATACGGTACAGTTTTTTCATTTACAAAAAAGACAGAATAGTGTTACGTCTCAAAAGTAGCTGATAACTGAACTTTTTGTGTGTAAAATCTGTTAGAATTGTCTCATTCTGCATGTACTGACGACACTTCTTTGACCTAATTCAACTGGATGATTCTTAGTTTCACTTGTTAATTTATTATTTCGTCGTTGTTTTGGTGGGACATTGATTTTAGTGGACTGTAAATCGTATATACGCTTAAGACGTGACCAAAAAAGTGTCTGCAATGTATTTTTTAAAATATTTGTTATAAACAAAAACATCAAATACAAAATTCCAAGTGTCCGTACCGTCAATTTTTGCGACTCCTCCGACTTCCTTATATCGTTATTTCTGATGCTCGATAGGATTTTTCGGAAACGAATTTTTTCTTCTGCTTGCAGGTTTCCGGCTTCAAAAGTTGGGCCTCTTGGGACTCGGTGGGACCGATTTCCCACGCTGACGGAGGTACCAGCCTCGCCTGGTAGGAACCCCGAGCCTTCCGCGTGCGACCTCTGCGTCTGCGTGTAATAATCGGCGCGTTTAGTACCGTTAACTTCGGGCCTGGTCTCGAAATGATGGAAACTTCAATCTGCTAGACGCTCGAAGCGGAGCAGGCCGCCTCGACACACGTATATCTACGTACCTAAAGCTAATTGCTGGATAAAGAACGAACCGCTAAACGCGGTCACTTCCCTGAGAAACTGCAGTTACCACTCTACATCTACGTCGCACCCGCCAGCCGCCTAACCCGCTCGCACATCAGCTGATGATGCACAGTTATCGCGGAAAATTAATGAAACCATTATCCTACCTGCCATTATGTAACCCGCAGAGACGCTGTGATGATGACTGAAACATTATTGTACGTGCCGGCCTTTCGTGATTTCATACGCAAGACCAGAAGCTCAGGAGAAAACATTTTCAAACATTACTTGACCGTGCAACGGATCGGGAACTTTGCTTATGTAGAGTTTAGGGCTACTGGTATCATAATTAAGAACTTGGATATGTGTCAAACTTGTACCTTATATGTTACCACTAATAAAATGGAAGGATATTTCAACATTGGGTTATACTCATATCGTGACTGACTTTGTGATGCAATTACGAAAAATAAACGATAAGATGTTTAATAACAGGAAGCAGATGAACTGAACTATTAACTTTGATTACTCTGAGCCCTCATTTTGTAACTACATGACCCGAATTGGTGATTTAATTACGATTTCAAGCTAGGCTTGGATTGTTTAAGATGATATTCAATATATTGCCCAATTCAAATGAAGTACTAAGAAAGAAATATAGTTCAGCGTGACAGATCGTGAAATTTTCTTATGCGAATTATGCTACTTAGTGATACAAGTTTCATTCATGTTATGATATTATTGAACGTGACGTGTTAATGGTAAACCATCCACTCGTAAGTTTCTCAAAAGTTTATCGCTTGCAAAATTATCTCGATTTCGCGTCTAAGTAAATTGATTCCACCATATTTCAAAGTTCACCAAAATTGGGCCGAAAAAATCCGAAGGGATCACCCTTCTTTTTTCGGATCGTGGACTTTTCCTCTTAGAATCGATCCAAATGGCCAATTTGAGACTAATTGCTGAGGAGATACGAAGAAAATTTTTCGTTTTTGGGCTGTAACTTTGACCCGCTGTTCAAAGCGACTCCAAACTATGCGTAATCGATTCCTGACGCTAAATTACGTCGATTTTGTGTACCAAGACATTAATCATATCATTACTTAAAATCGGCAAATTTTCGAGTGAAAAAATTCAACGGGGTTAGCCTTGCTGTTCCTACGATTCTTGAGCCAGAAACTGTTTGTCTTGAAATCAATTCAAATTTGCATCTCTTCTTGATGGCACAAGTTTTCTGTACCTCATCCTACACTAAAATAAAATGAAATAAGTATATACGATAATTGTAAAACAATTCAGTCGTGGACTCACCTTCTGCGTTGCATTCTAATCAAGAGGTTACCTTTCAGTTATTGACCATCTGTTATCGTGTCCTTTCGTCTTCCTCTCGCTAGGGGTCCTTTCCGAGGCTTCAGAGCCGGTAGTTCTAACGGGCAAGTCAATATTCAAACGTTTCCACTTCGTCGCCCCGGCGCCCCGGGTCTTCTGTAGCCAGGGGTACCCCGTCGTATCTCGGAAATTATCTTCAGCCCCAATGGGTGATACGTGACGGAAGAGGCAGTCGCTCTTCGAGGCCGACTCGATGCTCTGCATAATATACGAGAGCTGGAACGTTGACTTGCGAGGAAAGAATACTGAAATGCACATACCGTTTAGTTCTGACTTACGTTCTGCGTTACTCGATGTTTCATTTATACAGTGATGTAAAAATAAAGATAACTCAAAACGATAATGATGCTACGAACATCATCATCATTCCAAGGCCGCCAGTTATACTAAATAGAAAATTCCTTCAGAATTCGTCACGCGTTTCATCTAGAACTATAGACCATTTTTTAACGAAAAATCATCCTCAAGATTGCGAGCTTATGTATCCCTTAATAGCGATTTTAATTATTCACTGTGTGAAGCGGGTAATGAAACCACGGGAGACATCGCAGTTCAGAACTTGTCTTCCAGATCTTCCATTTATGTTGAACAACAAGCAATGGTGTTGTCTTTTTTTGATATCCTTCGTCGATTGCTGAGTGCGAAGGGCTACCACGAGACCGTCAGCAGGTTGTTGGTACCAGTATAGGTAACGGGGCGTGTAGAGTGAGTGTCGTTTTCGATGACGGGCAGGCACATTTGGACGATCCCTGAATCATCTGCCACGATAATAACCGGTGAAGCGTCATGCAGATACGAAAAGGGGGCCGCTTGTCTGGGGTCCGGAAAAATGAAGAGATACATTCGTCCAGAGTTGGATCGGACCAATCCCGATTCACTCGCGGAGGGCCGAGGAGTAGGACTCGGAGAATACGGCGTACCTTCGCCGGGGATGAGGACCGAGACCTTCTCTGGGGGGGCAGCCGGCCGGACAACGTCACAACAATACAATCTCTTTAGCGACGACACAATAAATCAAAATAAACCCGTCCCGTCGGGGCCGGAGAGAAAACAGGTTGGCTACACCGCGGGAGGCTGCCATCCGCTCTTCCACATCGGCTCTGTGCCAACACGCATGACACACACATAATGACAACCAGCCGTACCTGGTTGCCTCGTGAACCCAAGACCAGTCCTTCCCGATCCCACCGAGCCCTTTAATCTCAGCTCGCTCAAGTTGTACGATCTACCGGGTGTCCCGACGATGCCACACTGCCAAGGACCAGGTCTGGTGTGGTGCACTGCGGCTGAAAGCGTCCATGGATCGATGTTCTCCCAAACGGCGGTCAGGGGAAATGGACCACGTGGTTTATGGTCCGGTACCATGGTCATCGATTCGTTTTCAGGCAATTTAGCCGAGACACCCGGTGCGTCGTTTCCCGGGGAATATGAGACAGTAGAGCTGTGGACACGCGCCCGCGCTTCTTTAAAGAAATGGTCTCCACTCTTGTGGAGTCTGGTCATCGTAAACTCGACGCCAACAACGCGGATGGAGGATTATATCGACCGATTATGATCAATATAACAGTTGATTGAATCAGGATTATCCTTCCAGAGATGCGTCGTAGCCCGATGAGACTTACAGCGTTTACGAAACGATTTTAGTGTGGTCAACAACTCGAAACATGACTAAACGATTCAATATCTGATCAACGTGGTGCAGGAAATGGTTAAAATATCATCTAAAGTTTTTCTGATTTCGGTAGACGTTCACTGTGTGGCAAGATGATTGGATCAGCATTGGACTCCATTGGGAAGATGACCGTATTTTGAAGAATTAGTATAACCACTGTCATACCACATTCTTATAAGTTATTACACAGATTTGTATTTGGAAGGTGGATTAGAACCCTCTCAGATCATGACTGGGTTGAATAAACGCGAAGCGCTCCGTTGATCGCTCGGTGAGAAGGGTACTAAAGTTAAAGTGGAGCGTTGGATTCAACCAAGTGAACCGAGTACCGAGTAGAAGACGCGGTGTTTCTGACCTTGCGGGACCGACGCCCTCTCATCGTCATCGTCAAAAAGTGATTTCCGTTAGTTCAAGTTGTTAGAACAATAACTTTAATTAGCCGGATTTAATTCGCCCCGAACTCGCTCGTCTGGGTTCACCTCCATAGGAGTGGAGAAGAGCGGCGAAGAGAGGAGTCGGGGAGTGCGAGTGTGACGGACTCCGAGCAATCCGGCCGACGGCTGCGTGCGGGGGCCTCGGGTCGCCCCGGGTTCGGCGCTCGAACGGTGAACTCGGATGAACCATCCCGACTGTACCGCGTCTGTACGGCTCGGTGCGCTTTGGTGTGCACCAGGCTACGTTCTCTCACAAGCGCGGCGCGCCGACGCGTGTTGGTAAACTTGAGCGCACGTACGGACGCGTGTTGGTTCCCGGCGTCGTCGTTCCAGGCGGCGGGTGGCGGGTCGACGCCGGGTCAATGTCGCCAGAGTAATTACCTTGCTCTTTCTCCCTCCCCCTTGCCCCTCGGCCTATCCCCTCTCCGTCCTTCCTCCGGCCGCGCTGCACTCTCGCTCTCTCCGGTGTTCGCTCTCATTGCTTGTTATTCTCCCACTCTATTTTTCTCCCTCCCGTTCCCGCTCTCTCCCGATGCTGCGGCTCCGCCGCCGCAACAGCGTATATACGATTCGCCGCGTAAAGCGATCGTAAACTGTTGTTGCTGCAGCCTCCGAGAGACCCGAGTGGGGCCCGCATTTACAACGTCTTCGTAAATTCACTTTTTCTATTCGATCATTTTACCAGAGCTGCACCAACGACAGCTAGCAACGAGGCGAAAAACTTTACATTTATTTTTTTAGTTCTATCTTGTTCTCGCTCTCGCGTCGCGAGAGTCGATTTTACGCTATGCCGTTTATATCATGGGTGTGATTCTTGCCTCGCAGGTCTTGTAGGTGCAATGACCACTTTTGTGTGAATTAAAAGTCCCGCCACAGATATCGACGATTGCTGGCCAACAACCGGATCAGCTCGGTCGGTCGGTAACCCGGCGCAAGATTGAACTTATGCATACACATGTGTACGTACGAGTATTCACCTGGCTTCTTTACTTTATTTTGATTTTCAACCTTTCGGATTGAATGATTCTCAAAGCAGATTAGGAAACAAAGAGCCGAGGATGGAGTCGTAATATAATTAATATTTTTTGAATCACATTATTGTGTGGTAATATAGTTTAGTTTAATATTCTAAACGTATTAAATAGATGTAAAATTAAGATAGGATGACTGAGAGGTGTTTGGTGGATTGTGTAGGTAATAATAAATATTGCTGACAGTTCAAATTTGTTTGATTTTATTTAACCTTTATTGATCCATATCCCATATAGTAATAATAGTTAGAAATATACGTATATTATATATGTACGTATGTGTAATATAATATGCTATCTCTGCTCGATGTACGAGTAGCAGGATTAATAAACATTGAGTATACATCGTATGCCAAGTTGAATATGTAAATAATGCATTAATGCTGAAGTTGCATTCACCGAGAGGTTGAAGTTAATAACGTTATTTTTTTATTTGTTACAATAATTTTTAACGAACTAATATTGCAAAATATGAGTATGTTTTGTTTTGTCACGGTTTACTGAATTTCAAACAGTTCCAAAATATCCGAAATAACAATTTTTTTTCGGTATGAATCGTTACGGTAACGTTGCTAACTTCAACGTGATCATTCACCGAGGTATCCTTCGACGCGATATTAATAACAGCAGCTGTATTCTCCAAACGGAAACATGCCTCCTTCCTTGAGCATCAGATTAACCGAGTATATCTATGAATATAAGAGTAGTATATGCAATAGCTCGCAGTTCCGATCACGTAACAATATATCCAGCCATTGCTGGAAAGGCCCTTAGCCTTTGGTACAACCGAACGATTCCTATTCCGTACGGTATCTTGATTCCCCGAAGTCTTCGGTATTCTTCTGATGACCGTGGTTACGGCGATGCCCGTGATGACCTCCGTTCTTATCGCCTTTGCGATCGCGTGGTGGTTCGTTCGAATCCTCGTGACGACCGTATGGCGGATGCTGCCCTGGGGAAAGACGATGTCTTGGCCTTGGTGGTCCGTGATGGCCATGGTGACCTTGATGGCCACTGTTTTCATGATGGCCATGATGACTGTGACGGCGATGACGACGAGCTGGTGGTGGTGGATGATGCCGTACTCCATGGTGATCACGGCGATGAGGGGAAGAAGGCGGAGGAGGAGGATGAGCTGGCCCATTGTGAATATGACGATCATGATGCCGAGAAGGGGAAGGTGGAAGAGGAGGATGGCCTTTCCCATGGTGATCGTGGTGATCATGATGACCGGGAGAAGGTGGAGGATCAGCTGATCCATGGTGATCATGTTGACTAGCTGGAGGTGGGGGTGGGGGTGGGGGTGGGGAATGGCCTTTCTCATGATGGCCATGGTGATCATGATGACCGGGAGGAGGTGGAGGATGAGCTGGTCCATGGTGATCATGATGACTAGGTGGAGGTGGGAATGGATGATGGCCTTTCCCATGATGACCATGGTGATCATGATGTCCGGGAGGAGGAGGAGGAGGAGGAGGATGAGCTGGTCCATGATGATCACGGTGACCAGGAGGAGGTGGGGGTGGAGGATGGCCTGAACCATGGTACCCATAGTGTGGAAAAGGAGGTGGTGGAGGTGGAGGATGATGATGTGGTCCATGATGATGGTAGAAATGCGGTGGAGGAGGTGGAGGTGGGGGTGGGGGTCCGTGGAATCCATGGTGACCCGAAGGTGGAGGTGGCGGATGACCCGGTGGTCCAAAATGTCTGTGATGAGGTGATGGAGGTGGTTCATGACGATGGTAGTGATGCGGTGGGGGAGGCGGAGCTGGCGGCCCATAGAATCCGTGGTGACCGGGAGGTGGAGGTGGCGGACCGGGTGGTCCAAAGTGTCCGTAATGAGACGATAGAGATGGTCCATAGTGACCGTAGTGATGAGGAGGGGGAGGAGCTCCATGGAATCCGTGATGAACCGGCGGCGGAGGTGGTGGATGTCCGTGATGAGGTGGAGGAGGTGGATGTCCCGGTGGAGGGAAATGTTCCGGAGGTGGATGGCCACTCGGTGCTCTAGGAAGTTCTCTGCACTCGGCGTACTCCTCATCATAACAGAACGACGACGACGACGAGCACGAGGACGAGCTAGCGTCATCGTCATCTGCAGCTTCCTGCCGCCATGCCGAGTGTGGCCCGTGTTGTTCCTGACGAAGAGGTTCGTCGCAATTTTCTGCAGACTCTACGGGATCTGGGGGGTGTGGTGAAGTTTCCAGACTTGGAATGTTCCCGTCCGGAAGTCTCGAGGCGTGAAAAGACCGGTCACAGGTCACGTTAAAGCCAGAGAAAGAGTCGGATTGATTGCCTTCTCGCTGTTGGGCTTCATCTGCTTGGTCGTACAACTTCTTTGCCCAGTTCTCAGCTGGTACGCCCTCCGGCGCAGGCTGCTCAATGCGCGGTGCAACGACCATCACCATCTCGACGATGTCGAACGGGACGTGGAACGAGTGTGATGTCTCGATAATCACTCTGCAGTGGTTCACGTGCGAGAGGGAAGCGTGTGATATCACTTGAAGAATGCCAAAAAGTACTGAGCAAAGCCTGTAATGAGACGAATGTAAGACACTTCTTCACCTGCATCACGTACGCGTAATTTAGGTGCTTATTGAGTTGCTTGCCTTTTGTAGCGGGATATTGAACTTGGATTATATTCGAGGTTAGGTTAAAGAACGACACAATGCTATCATGATCGAGCGACGAATTGAAACTGCTGTGGATAACACAAGTCGATTCGTTAATCTTATCTTTACAAGTCTCGATAATGTACAACGAATGAACTGTTAGCATGTAGTTATAAGCGGGTAATGAATAAATGCTGATTTTTTTACGCATATACATTAATTTTGAAAACAATTCGGAACGTTTTTTCTCTTTTTCTCTCCATTACACTTAAAGTCATCCTTCAGCTCATTTATATTCGACTCTTCTTTGCGAGTGTCTAAAAGCAACGTATAAAATCACCGGCACGTGAAAACACGACTTCGTAACGGATCAGAGAGTTAAATATGGACGGACAAAAAATCTCTTACACGCCTCGCTTCTTGTTCTACTCGTAGGCTCGGAGGACCGAATCACACAAGATTCCCGCCGTCTCGTTGCCTTTCAACACTATTGTCGATCGAAGTCTTTCATTATTTTCATATAATAAAACAATAATTACTACATTCCGTATAAAAGTAACGACCGAAGATAGAATGGTGTACAGTATAAATAGTTTATTTTTATAAACTTTGTGACATATCATATTATACAATTACAGTGTTCAGAATAATCAATATTCATAACAACAATAATAGTGACAACAGTAGTAATAACAATGTAACAATATTAACAATGAGATGTGATGCAAAGAGATCGGTAAAATGAAAATCGAGCCACTAATCTAGTTCTTCGGATCCCCTAATCGATATAAGTAGTAGATCGTATCCCGACACCTTAGGCCATCTGAGACGGACACGAGCCTTTGCCTTCACTCTAGAAATACAAATACAGTTTAGAAGATTCTCAAAACAGAAAGAGTAAGAAGAAGAGTTTAACTAGCGATCAAATTCGTTAGGGGGGTTAGCGGACAGTTTTAAGTTAGCTGAGTTAGAATTACCAGTTAGTAGGACTAGAAATGGGGTGGGTGATGATGATGGGGTGGTCCATGAGGTGGTGGTGGGGGACCATGATGCGGCGGAGGAGGGCCATGGTGAGGCGGCGGTGGGCCGTAGTGAGGCGGTGGTGGACCATGGTGTGGTGGTGGCGGTGGTCCATGTGGGTGATGCGGGGGCCCATGGTGAGGTGGACCCGGGGGTGGTGGGCCGTGCGGTGGGTGGTGGGGATACATGCTGGAAAATAGCCACCCTTGCCGTGAATTTAGTAAATGGATGAAAATGAGGAAGCTGTTTTTCTGCAGCGGAATCGCTCGACCCCTGATGCGCGTTGTTTCAGGTACAGTTGGATACAATATCTCGCAAAAGGCAGAGCAATGCAATATCACAGTTGTAATTCAGCGCTTGTACTTACCTTCGTTAGTTGACTGAATGACGGTTCACGTAGCACTGCTCATCACCGAGAAGCACTCGGCTTTTATACTCCCGGCATATCTAATCACGGTTTCAGAGTGTGGTTTATGCCTCGCTCCTCATTGGCTAAACTCATCGTTGGTTCCGCGAATCGTTTGAAAATTCCCCTGAGTTATCGGTCTATTTCTGGGCATGCGTCAGCGCGTCGAAGCCCCCTGGACATGTTTCGACTCGTCCGATGAGTCATTTCCCGTGATGCGCAATTGCTCTGGTACTGTTTCGTAACACGGTGCAATTTTTCGCCGATAACCGGGTTTAAGTAACAACGATTACCAGGCTAAACCCAAGCTTGTTAAATATTCGCGAAAACAACTTTGCCTGCATCGACATTTTGCTGAAGCAATTTTGTCATTCCCGCCTACACAAGTCTGGATAGCAACGAATACTAACTGTTTATTATTTGCTTACAATCAGTCATATTTTTAATACTTACACATTTTCAAGTTTACGCTTCATTGTTTCGCGCTATTTATCCTTAGACATTTCCCCGCGGATTTAATGCGTTTTCACCAGTGGTTAATTCGGCGTTGGCGTTTTTTTATCACTTCACAGTGTTGACGCCCTGCGATTCGGCGGAATGAAAAGAGGCAAACAAATCAGCGTCACGCGGTCTGAGTCAGTCAAAAACCAGGTGGGTATCGGAAGTGCCAATCTTTGGACAGGCGTTCAACAATACGACGAAACGCTGACTGGAAGCGCGGAAGTCGCGAATTTGTCAAGTAATCGATATGGGAACGTTGACGTTGTATTTTCCGCGTCTGAATAAGGACCGTTATCACGCTGATAGCAGATCATAATTCCATACCCGAGTGTTGAGTCATCAGTTTTCGGCTGTCGGTGGCTCGAAACGCTTCGATGAATTGGCTACGGTGAGCGGCCCCAGTAGTCGCGAATTCATTTTGCAGAGCCGCGACTCGAGCAATTAGTTATACCTCAAGACTCACTTCCGGTGGAGATTGGATAGCATGGGAATAGGTTGGTGCTTCGGTGGTCCAGGACCACCACCACCCCCGCCGATGATGGGTCCAGGTTTCATGGGCCCTCATTTTGGCCATCCAGGTAAATACTGATGACATTATCAATTTCCGGTTTCCATTACCCCTGTAAATCAACTCCTTTGCAGTCGAATTTGCTCGACCCTGAAATGACAGATGGTCCGAGGTCTGATCGGGTAATCCATCAAATATGTTTGACGCCATCGTACCAATCGAATGACCTGGATTTCACAAACAATGTTTTTGTGTAGTTTTGGGACGTGTTGGCAATTCAATGTATCTTAAAACAAAAAAATGCAGATGCTTAGAGTAGATCACAAATCTTTGAAGTAATTGTAAACTAGATGGCTTAGTCGTACGAGGGTTGAGTGCACTTGTATCATGCTGAAGGGACTTTTAATTCTCGTAGGATTCGGTGGTCCGGGTGGTTTCGGTGGACCAGGATTTGGGGGACACGGTGGATTTGGTGGTCCTGGAGGAGGATTCGGTGGTCCGGGTGGAGGATTCGGGGGTCCGGGTGGAGGATTCGGGGGTCCGGGTGGTGGATTCGGAGGTCCTGGCGGAGGATTTGGTGGAGACATGGGAGGCGGTGGATTCGGGGGTGGAGGTGGCGGGTTTGGAGGCGGTGGCGGAGGCGGCGGGGGAGGAGGAGGATTTTAGATGAATGCAGGTGGAGAGAAAGAAGAAGCAGCTTGTGAATCTGACCGTGCAAGATCAAATACTTGAACAGCTATAATATTTCTTATCTAAGGTTGTGCAACTCATGATTAGATTGATGGAGCACTATAAATCAAAAAAAGACAAGAGTGAACACTTATAACAAGTAACAATAAAGGTTCAGTATAGGTAAATATCAAGGCTGTATATCATTTTATTATAGATATGTCACGCGGTATGTTTGCTCCGACATCACTCTGGAGGATTGATGTAAGGAGGTATAGATAAGGTTAATAACGATACCAGTATATCTATGGTAAATAGTAAACAATCAAGCGTATGTTTACACGTCACCGTGAATGGTCCGAGAATAAAAACATGCCAAACTCTCAACAACCGAGTTGTTGTTCGTGCTTTTAATTTTAAGATCGTCGAGATTAACGACCGGAAGCTCTGCGAATTACAGAATAATTAGCGCAGCTAGATGAACGACTGTTTGCCATGAATATGTATACTTGTGCGATTTGCTCTCGTGACCCCGCAGAGCGAGAAAACCGTGCAGGCTGAAAGATAAGCGGTCCAAGTGTGCAGATTTTTATAACCCTTCAACCGATGATTGATTTCATGTGTTTGTCGCACTGTTTTGAAAAATCTTTCTATGCATGTATATGCCTGCATATATGTATATGTATATCATACTGATTATTACGTCAATCGGACGTCTCGTTGCTAACTGCAGATTCTACAATCAATTCAAACCACGCTAGTCAGTGATTATTCACTCTCTGCCAAACCGTCAAAAGCGGTTGAAAAAATTCAACTCAAACGTACACGTGCAGGTGTTCTTACGTATTAAATTTCTGGGTCAAATTCAGAACCTGACGATCCGCGAAATAGAATTGATTGACGTAAAAATAATGTAGCGCATAACGGAATTTCGTTGATTGAAAATTGATAGTCATTTCATTCCTGGATAAAGGATGAACGAATGGATCACATATTACAATTTACAGGCCATATAAACTGATACCGAGTATTCAGATACCGAAAAATTGCGTGATTAATTACAGTTACTGAAACTCGGAGCATGACTCATTAATGCACATGTAAAAATGAGTCGTTAAACTTATCGGCTACCTTATAAATCATCGATATTCATGGAGCATATCGTCCGTACGAGAGGAGAGTTGTTAGGAGTAGGCTTAACAGTACGTCGCAGTAAAGTTAGTTGAAGGATTCATTGTGACACTATTGTACTGTATTTTGTACAATACAAAAATGTTTATTCATCAAAAATGTCCATATCGGCCACCAACAATGAGAAATGCGGCCAACTATTATTCAAGCATCAAGACGATCTGCTCTTCTTTCGCGGACTCGTTAGTGTGGGCCACCGTGTCCTCCCTGTCCTCCGGGACCATCGTTAGGTCCTCCGTGACCTCCCTGACCTCCATGGCCTCCCTGGCCTCCGTGGCCTCCGGGACCGTCATTTGGTCCACCCTGCTGTCCTCCCTTTCCATCGGGTCCATCGGGTGGTCCACCTGGTGCTCCCATTTCTCTTTCTATTACCTGAAATGCATTGCGAATGAAGGATTGTGACTTGTTTTTGGAAAGGGTGAAGCCAGGTTCCAATTCTGTAGCCTTAGATGTACTGATCCATCAAATTCTTACATGTAAAAAAAGGTAATTTTACGTGGTGACGAGAAAAAACCCAAAAGGATTGAAAACTGTATTGTTGAGCAGTTCATGAATAAAATTAACCATATAACTATGATATACTTGGATGAATGTTGCAGTGGCTTGTATGGGAAAATTTAAAATCCGTAGATAATTTTGTACGTGGTTTTTAGTAAGCGGCATTATGACAGTGCGTTCACAACGTGAGGTGACAAAATTGTTAGATTCAATTACATTCTACATTGCAACGTATGAATAAAGCTTGATTGAGGATAAATTCTGCAGTATTAAGGTTAAGCACAGTAAAAAGGCTATTGAGAAATGACGATGAAAGTTGAACTCGATACTTACTGTGCGGATTTCTCGAGAAAAGTGAAATACTTGACCAGTTGGGTTTGCCTATCAGTTAGCCGGCCCGGTATTTTATACCAAACCGTTATCTGGACGCCCGTCGTCCGCTAATAATCGCTGATAAGATTAGCTTTCCACCACTCGCCGAATTCATATATCTAGTTCACTTCCACGCCCTACAGTGATCGAGCTGTAACCGAATGAGTCAAGTTTATTACATGTTTCGTCAAACCATCTTGATTGACGTCTAACCCACATTATTTGAACGCGTGTCTTAGTTGCGCAGTGCAAGTTTTTCACAGAGGCTGGCTTTGATTGGGGGCAGGATTAATTCTACGTCAAATTTTGCTACACATCGGCTCAGTCAAAAATGGGACAGTGTTGCCCAACGATAATTTGTTGTCCTGGACCTGGTAAGAAATTTAGTCTATTTATCGACAATATTATATCAACCGATTTTTTACATTATTTTAAAATTGGACTCGAACTTCATACATAATGCGTTTGTTCTAGTTTTTTTTTTCGTTATAAAGTTTTTATTACATCACCTTCCCTCTTCTACAATTTACAACAATATTTGATGCCATACGAAACCATAATCTTTGTATTCAGTTTTTCATTTCCACATGTGAAATTTGAGAAATTTTCCAATTTGGAATATTCAGTACTTTGGATATTCCTCCGATTCCATCACTAAGATCACTATACTAACAACAGTTTGCTTTTCAAACAATTAACTAATTCTTATTACCCGCAAACTTAACTCACTTTCTACCGCAATAACAGAGCCCTGTCCTGGCTGCTGTGGTCCGGGATGCCTTTGCTGTTGTGACCCTGGTCCCCCTCATCACGGAGGATGGGGACCGCATCCTCCAGGACCAGGAGGTCCCGGAGGTCCAGGAGGTCCAGGCTGGGGAGGACCGGGACCCGGAGGTTGGGGACGTTGAAGAAGACGATACCAGGAAAGCCTTCCGAAGGCTTGATTAAACCTACGTTCGAGTAGTGCCGAATAAATTGCAAGGAATATTCAATTCGGATGTATATGAATTAATTTATAGATCAGGCACCAGTATAGGCAACGTATTTATGTCAATCACAACCTCATTACTCTTCTAATTTTGTTCGCTGAATAAAAATACACACGTGAGAACCATTTCTGGCATTGTTTTTGTACCCGATATTTTATTAATTCATACTTGCAATTTGCTGCTCTTCTTTATTTTCCACTATTGTTACGAGTATTATTATTACACACAAGAGCATGCCTTGGCGATCGAGAAAATTATAACAACGAAATTCGGGAAACGAGACCTCGGATTTGGTATTGCCTATCGACTAGACAGGATGTTTTTCAATTCAATATGTCGGAATACTAGATACGGCAGCTGCTCGGTTATCACAATTTACGTTCAACATTCTTCGAACTCTGAATCATATATAATTTCTAGTGGTAATTATTATAGAGGTTACATCTGATTACTAACAGCATAATTGTTGAATCATAGCCACACTTGAGATTTCAAATGACTATTTACATACTCAGATAAGCAGACATGGTGTTCTGACTCATTCTCTTTCTGACTCTGATATCTGATCTCATATTATACGTATGTAAAAAGAGTAAACATCGCACCGTGGTTGAGGGCATCATTTTTTATTATAAGCAAGTAAAAACATAAGACCCGTGAGAGTGTTGTTCAATTATACATTATGTTAGAACTCCAATATGGATATATAAGATTATAGAGTGGTAGACATAGAATATTTCGTAACAATAGGTGATTAGTGGCGGGGTGGAGGACCTCCGTGGTGAAATCCGGGTCCTCCAGGACCACCGTGGGGTCCTCCCGGTCCTCCAGGACCACCGTGGTGTCCTCCCGGTCCTCCAGGGCCACCGTGGGGTCCTCCAGGTCCTCCAAAGCCTCCATGAGGTCCGCCGGGACCGCCGGGGCCGCCATGAGGTCCTCCATGTCCTCCGGGACCGCCGTGAGGACCGCCGTGAGGTCCCCCAGGACCTCCGTGATGTCCGCCATGGGGTGGTCCGGCTGGTTGTCCCATTATTGTTGTTTTTACCTGAGGAAAAATTGTTGAGTGAGTTTAGTGGGTCTCCGATTTAGAGAATCCTTGGAGCTGTCTTCTACTGTATGAAAGTGCAATTCGTATTACGTGATTATCAGAATTTTTCACTGACCGACGGATTGGTTCCTGCACGATGCGAAATGTTAAGGCGTTGGTTTTGGGTTATTCCAGTGAGGTGTTCGGACCACAGCTTTATGCCAGCTCGATATCTCTGCCGGAGAATATTCCTGATAAGATTACCCTCCCACCACAAACCGATTTTTACCGACCGTACGTGTTTTCGACGTTCACGCCCTGCCCGAAACGATTCGGCGGCGACTGATTAGTCACTCAAGGTTCTGATGAATTTCGGTCAATATCTCTGCTTAGAATTCGAACTCGGGTTATGACTATGCGCACTATTTGACCGTAGTCACGGGTGGGGGGAGCGATTACACGCAGCAAAAAAAATAAATAAATTTCTATCTTTAGGTACTGGCTTTGCGGATTTCAGAATAGAACGGATAACCTCAGTGTCGGACAGTCCGTTGGCGTGCTGTTGGAAATTCACAATCAACCTCAAAGGTCCAGGTAAGAAATCATCTGGATATTCACTTCACGGATAGACCATTTGGTCCAAATCTTTGTGCGATTATTCGAAAAAGCTCGTAATCGTTACTTGGTTCATTCGTTTCTTTCTTAGAACCCCTCGAGATGGGAGCTGTCTGTCCTGGCTGTTGTTTCGGACCCTGTTGTCCGGGTCCTAGAGGAGCGGGTAGTTGGGGCCCACCTCGAGGTGGACCAGGTGGGCCCGGTCGAGGTGGACCGGGTGGCTTCGGAGGACCAGGGGGTCCCAGAGGAGGTGGTCCCGGAGGTGGGGGGCCTGGAGGAGGTCCGGGAGGGCGTTGAGGACTATGAAAACCTGATGAAATCTTGACCCATTTTTCGTCATCCTTATTTATACTAGTGCTGAGAAAATTGTTCGAGCTACATACTATGTTCACTCTGCTTATGACCGCCGCCAATGCTACTGCCTTGGAGCATCATCCAAGTTTTTTTCTGAGATTCATCTGGTGGCCTTCATATGTTAGAGATTTTTAATAAAACATTGTATTTGACGCTAATTTCGCTGTCCAAGTATTTCATTTCCTTTTCCTCCCTCGTTTCACCGGCCGTCGACAGCACGGATAGATAAGGAAACTGTCGGATCATTTCAAACTAGATTAGGCTCTTGTAATCGATATTTTATCGCGCGATGGATGATATTCACCTCATGACACCAAATATGGAATGGCTTATGTCACTCTTTTGGTCAACTTTCGTGGATTATGAGAAACAGATATCGGAAAGAAGGTTGAATGAATTTCAACCGTCTGATTGATTTGTTGATAAGACGTGGAGAATTTTTGGAAAACATAGACGTGCGGAGTTGTCGGATTCTCATGACTCCCAACAGACCATGGATAATGGAGACGAGTTTTTTCGCAATTCGTAAAGCGCGCTCCCGACTCGGGTTTATTTTTAGTTATTGAATTTGGAAACGAGTGAGCAATTTGCGCTCTACTATTAAACCGGTCAAGGACACGGCGTCAAATTTCGACGAGCTGTTACACCCACAAGAAGTCGTAACCGTATTTGTATATATGCATATATATATGTATAAGACGCTTGAGTTTTGGATTCAGCAAAAAAATTACGAGATAAGAATGTCATAATTTTTACTTGTAAAACACAGTACATTTATTTTTCTATTTTATCAGGATTTATACAATAAGGTTCAAAATGAACAATTTTAACATATTATCGTTATTGAGAAGAAAGAGCTCAGTTCTCAATTCTAAACTCTTTAATGGGGGGGTCCGCCAGGACCTCCGTGCCCTCCGGGGCCACCGTGAGGTCCTCCTGGGCCACCATGGGGTCCTCCTGGGCCTCCGTGCTCTCCTCCAGGTCCTCCATGCCCTCCAGGGCCCCCGTGCCCTCCTGGGCCTCCGTGCCCTCCTGGGCCTCCGTGCCCACCGGGACCATCATGCGGTCCACCAGGTCCACCAGGTCCACCATGTGGGGGTCCAGTTGGTTGCACCATTTTCGTATTATCTAAGAAAAAGGGTAGACTCAGTGTAAAGCTTGCGAGTCTTGTGCGTATCGAAAAGCCAGCTAACAATTTATCCGCGATTAGGTAAATTTTACTCACTCGTTTTTGGGTCGTTGATGGGTAGAAATGTCGCAGAGTTGATTTTTGGTTTACTCGAACTGTCAGCGGTCAACAGTTTTATACCGAATCGATATCTCCGCCCGCGAGAACTCGCTGATAAGATTGGCCTTCCACCACCAGCCGAATTCTAAATCGATGCATGCAATCAGCCTTCGATTCAACAGGACCGAGTAATAAATATGAGTAATTTAAGATTAGAAGGAATTTTCCCTGATATCTTTAGCCAGAATTAGATTTTTCGGTACAAGACCCCGCCCAATGTTTCATCGATGCGTCCAAAGTGGGATGTTATAAGACCGACCTCTGCTCGCCCGTCATTTAAGTTTCAGAATAGAACGCGGTCATCCTCGTTACCGAAAAGTTTTACCCTGTGAAAATTAGCTCTCCTCAAAATCCAGGCAAGTGATCGTTTCTCACCCCCTATACGTATTCGACGGCGACTAATTATCGTTCCGCTCCTATTCCGGTACCATTCACCGCATTAACTGTAATTATCATCCGTTCGATAACCTACAATTTTGCAATTGTACCTACTTATACCCTTCAGAAATGGGAGGCTTGTGCTCTTCGGGCTGCTGCAGTGATCCTGAGCCGGCTGTCACGCCTCGCAGGGAATCGGCTGGCCCGCCTCCTCCAGGGCCTAATGGACACGGAGGACCGGAAGGACCGGGAGGCCCAGGAGGCCCACCGAATTCGGGACCTGAAGGCCCGGGATGGCGATGAAAACGGGCCTTTCGGACATCCGATTTCCGCTCGGAGTCCAACGGACGAATTGCGAGTGTGACCTAAAGTTTTGCCCGTGAACATACCTGTCATACGTTTAGAATATCACATTCCGTGCACTCCTCGCCGTTTTATCTGACGGCTGACAAGAAAATATACTGCCATTTTTTGTTTAGTTTCGTTGTTGATATTTGTACTTGCATACTCGATGTAGCGTAAGTGTTGGCTCTGCTATAGTCAAGAGGCTTTGAAGATGTTCCAATCGATTACCACACCGACACGACACATTCGGAAAAGCTTGGACAGTTAGGTGCGCCTAGCCAAAATACGGTAATCTTATCGCCAAAGCGGTTATATTATCAGGGTTGATAAAATATTGATCTTGGAATGTCCAATCGCTCGTTTCTTCTGTCGTTTGCAAGAAAAAAAATATGAATTCAATATTCAAGGATTTCGAGTTATAGGTTTGCGCACTATGTTTGCATAACAGGATAGGCAGACAATGTTAAGGAGGACACTAGGTTGTACGGTATTTCGAAAAGACTTTCAATCCTGTCCCAAGATCCTTGGTTTAGTGCAGGCAAATACGGACGAGCGAAAGAATCGAAAACAAGCGACGTATCCAGTCTTGAGAAAAAAAGATGGTCACTCGGTTGTCGATCGCGATTGTTACGTGAGACAATTTTCAATAGAAATTGCGGTCCTTGTACCGCGGTTTGTAACACAAGTACAACGTTATTACTGTTATACCTTAGAGAACAATAATTATTTTTACATTAGGAACTTTTTTTTTTTTCCACCTGTATATGACGCTTCCTACGTACACAGATACACGAGTATACATGTGCAAACAAATACCGGGTAAGTATTTACTTTGACATTTGACGAAGTTCGAAGTTACGTATACCTTTAGAAACTGTCCCATGCGTGCACGATGTCTCAATTTTGTCGTTATGCCAAAGTAAACTGGATAATTGTGAAAATGCTTCGAGTATAAGTTATATTACGCGGATGTCTGACCGGCGGGCGGTTTCAGGAGTTTTCAGCAGCCTCGCCATTAGTTACACAACGAAAGTCACCGGTATAAAGGGACGTGATTATAAACCTAAATCACAGGCATGAACTCATATTTTTATAACTGTTGGTCGAATTATCTATGTAACCTCTAGTTTTCGACTTCTAAACAGCAAATTTGTGCCGCGAGTTTTAACCGGCTGATATTAAACAATTTCAAATTAATTGTTTCCGTTGTTGAACCTTGAATAGTTGTTTAATCGGTAATAAAAATCAGCGATTAATTTCTCAACTATGCAAAAACATCGCATAGAGATGCGATGTATTGTAGAAAGTAATTTTACTCCGCATTTGCATTCGACATATTCTTCCATGAATAATCGGAAACGTCACGTTCGTTGTACGCAAGTTTCGAAACAAACCTATAACGCGTATACCTCATTATAAGACGCAATTAATATATCTACCTGCGATGTGGTCGACTGTAATGATTCAGTGTCTTAATATAAAGAACAAAGGCCAACCGGGTATGCATGATCGTATTATCTCCATAGTACAGCGTATATACATATATATATATACGTATCTTACAATAACAATAATAAAAATCCACACCATCCTTATCTGTCAAACGTTGACAGTACTGCGCGGATGACGATACCTACGTTGCAATAATATAAACAAAGACATAACTAATCGAGTATACACCTATACATATATGTGGAAAATACATGTAGAAACGGTAGTCGATAAGTTCTCAAAGAATTATACGTATATACACCTACGTTGTTGGATGTTGAATTTTATTCATCAGTTTCTTAAATTTATAACAATACAAATACAATATCATTTTTCTATACACCGAGAAAAAATTTAGAGTTAATATTTATACGGTATAATATAAAGTCACTAAACGCATATAAAATATTTTCATATTTTTATAATAATACCGACGATAACATATGGGACTAAGAAAAATTTCAACAACATTCAAACGGTTCTCTAAACTGTAATTACAAAGATACAAATTTTACTGAAATTTTCTAACCACTTGTAAAGCGGTACAACTTATTCCACATCGACAAAATTTAACGTAGCAACTCTTTTTCTCTCACAATAATTCACGAGACCGCGATTCACTTTCGACTAATTGTACAGGATTTAAAACTAAACATAGTTCATCCATAAAAATTTCCACCTTCTATAATTCCACTGCTGCGTTTTCGCTTCCCTCGATCAACTCTCATCGCCTCAGTACCTGATGATGTGGGCGGGAACCGCGTTTGCTGGGGGTGCCGAGGGGGCCCCGTAGCTGTTTCCGGGTTCCGAGGGTGGGTCGTTGGGCCTGTGACCGTAGGGCTGCGAAATCGGCTCGCAGGGCTGCGGCTGCGGCTGCGGCTGCGGCTGTGGCGGAGGAGCGTGGACCCATCCTGGGTGGTGAACGTGGTGGGGCGGCGGCCCGGGCCATCCGTGTGGGCCCATCGCGTAGGGCGGGGGTGGGGGCGGTGGGGCCCATAAGTGGTGGTGGTGGGGAGGCGGCGGGGGCGGGGGTGGGGGCATGATGAGGGAGTGAGCGATGCCGCGGAGCAGATCCATGATCGGAGTTGTTTTCTTTTTCCGATCTACGTACCTTTCGTTGTTCAATTAATGTCTCCTTTGACTTGGTACTAGTATTAATTTGTTCGCAGTATGTATTTTTATAATCAATCCAATCAGTACTCAATTGGTTAATATACAGTTTTATTATATCGACGTATCGCTCTCGGTGCAGGACTGTACAACACCAGTGGCACTGACGCCTCGTTACTAACCAGCCTATCTTCGAGGCGTTGATTTATCAAAAGGCCGGGAATCTTATCGCCTCGTTTTATCGACGGGATATTTAGCTGGGTCGGATCAGATTATGACGCGCGTTCGCCGATGATTTCATTCGCAATTTTTAGAATTATGCGTCGTATCTGGGATTGAATTTGTTTTATTCTTTTTCGATGATACTCAAATTTCGTGCCGGTAAAAATAACCACGAATAGTGTTTTCGGATCATCAATGTTAAGTGATAGCATGGTTTTGAATCGTTTTTTGTTAATCCAAAACACTTGTACATCAATTCGATCAAGCGATTGGTATCGAGGTCAAGCAATTATTCATTCGATCCAAATTGTATGAAACGATCTTTTCTTAACGATCGATACGAGTATGCCGTACATAGATTTGAGAGATGAAATAAACTTTGCCTTCAATCGGGGGGCAGTGATAATATTTGTCGATTCCAGGATCGCAAGAAAATAATATTTATTTTCAATAACAACAATGCCGAAAAACTATTCAAAAAATTGTTTAAACAAAAAATTGGTGCAAAAGTTTCTGGTAACATTTTTTTTCGATCGTACATAATAAATTTCTTGATTTTTCTGAATACATGTGAATTTTTCAAGAATTTTCTTATGGTTCATGGTTTATGTTATTTAGACTTTTGAAAAACTGTATTTACAAAAGTATTCGTTTGATGATCCGGATACTTCGTCAGTGTAATATAGAACCTTCGTACGAGAACATATCCAAAATTGACCGCTTTTCATGCAATTTTCAAAATTAAAGATTCTAAAAAAAAAAAAACAGAAATTAAGAATCATTATTAACGTTATTAACCGACCTATCTTCGAGGCGTTGATTTATACGCCTCGTTTTATCAGATTACGACCTTAAGGTAAAACAATTTCGACAAATAATCTGATGAAACGAGGCGATAAGATTCCCGGCCTTTTTATAAATCATACCCAAACTTGCGTATAACGAACTAGACATTTCCGATTATTCATGGAAGAATATGTCGAATGCAAATGCGGAGTAAAATTACTGGCTACAATACATCGCATAGAGATGCGATGCTTTTGCATAGTTGAGAAATTAATCGCTGATTTTTATTACCGCTTAAACAAGTATTCAAGGTTCAACAACGGAAACAATTAATTTGATATTGTTTAATATCAGCCGGTTAAAACTCGCGGTACAAATTTGCTGTTTAGAAGTCGAAAAATAGAGGTAACATAGATAATTCGACCAACAGTTATAAAAATATGAGTTCATGCATGTATTTTGGATGTTATGGGCACTGCTGATGCCGATGGTGGTCTCCAGAATCGCAACGGACAGCTGATCAAGATCGTCATCAACATCAACAATGCCCGTGACATCCAAAATAATAAACAAAGACGTCGGACGTTGATCGACGCATACCGGGACGATGACCCATAACAGGAGACACAAATAGGGGAAGGACGTCGACAAGGCAATCTGACGAGAGCTCCAGGATAGTATAAATTGGAGGACCACGAAGAGCGGTTACCAGTTGTCCGGCAAAGCGCCGAGCTACGTCACTATTTAGGCGAAGTGTACCTCGTCTAGAGAACATTCTCGAATTCAGCTTCACAAAGTTAGAGTAGAACTTCAAGCAAAGCGCTTAGTTCGAAATTAGAAAGATATTATAAATTTAGAGTACCTCTGAAAAGAATTCGTAAAGATAGGATAGAGCCGTCTATTTAAGAAATTTGAGCCGTAGGGACCGTTTTAGGAGCAGAACCTATTAATTCTGGCAAATATTATTGTTTCCTTATTTCATTTTTTATTGCTAGTTCTCTATAGTTAAGTTTATGAACTCAACTTGTCAGTTGCGAACGATACCAATTGTATTTCAACTATTACTATTACAGCCTATCTACTGTCAAAAATATACACTCGTCCGTCTCGTTGTCCAACAATCTCCGCGAACTCCAAGTTTCACTTTGAGATGGGGGAACCGACAGACAGCCAAGGTAATTCCTGGTCTGGAAGATCGGCGGTGTTTAGGGTCAGTAACCCACGACTGAAAATCGGCAGGCGACTCTGTTTACCACGAGTTTGTACCACTTTGGTGATACCTAAGTCCGCATAGTTTGACAGTCCAGGGTTTTTGGGTCCGATAAGCTGATCCTGTTTTTTACCCATCAGAGGGGGTTCCTTACATACATATTCGTTCATTAAAATTTGACAAAGAGCACCGCAATAACGGGTTTATCTCATAGGCTCATAACCGATAAAATAATTCGCAATCATTGAAATGATTTAAAAAATACCCAACAGTGCGTATAAGCCGCTCTCTCGTATAAGTAGAATTCGGTCACGTTTGCCCGAAATCGGACAACTTTATCCACGCTTTGTACGCACCGCAATTGAATGATTAATTTTCCAACAACGCATCGAACGGCAGCGCAGCTGTCCCGATATTACATCCGGACGTTGAACGTTACAGGGTTACGTTACAATATTGCTGGAGCGTTGCCAAGCTGTCTGGAAGTGCGATGCGTGCGTCGCGCACGCTTAGAATCGAAATAAAAATTAGCGATACGGTGGGATCGTATTGCTGTACGCTTGTGCGTGTGCGTGTTACGGGCGTGCGAAGGAGGGAAGAAAAGAATAATGCGAAATGAAAAACGGTAAGAAATTGCGATAAGTGATAAGCGATATACAGAACGTAGGAGTGTGTCGCACACTTCTCGACCGCACGCAGCATATTCAGATACTGCGTCATACGATATATTCGCTTAATTAGCATCGTCGCGGCCTCGCTACTTCTGCGTGTATTTGTAGCAGACGCACGATGCAGCAGATTATACAAATTGCGCCACGCCGGGCGATTTAGCTGATTGAATTCAAACCGAATCGAGATTAAATGCGTAAAAGTTATGCCTGGAAATAATAAATTCTACACACGACAAGCCGTTCATCGACGTAACTCATAACACAATATCGCTCGTTTAGTTTTCTAGTTATTATATTACGACGTGTGTTTCTTTCGTTTCTTTGCGCAATCCAACGATTAATTGATAATACGGTAATATCCACACGTGCGCTCGTCAATAAGACGATATGCAATTTGCGGTAAAAAATCAAACGACGATCATCCGCAGGTTGTGCAACCCGTACACACACACACACATACACGCACCCACGTTCAATTATTGTTGCTATTTTATACGTACCCACTTTACACATCGGTCGATCGATTCTTTGCGGCTGAAGACGAGGACGAAGTCGACGTAATTTCTAATCTCATTTAAAGCTCCGCGTGTAGTTACGCGGGATTGATAATAAACGAGAAAATTAAGCGCAGAGAACATCTGCACAGTGTGAAACGGTTGTTTAATGCGCCGCGCTAATAAATCTTATCGTATCACTGGCCGTATTGTTATTACAAAATATAACGTCCCGGTATCGAATGTACGTGCATGCATGTATATACCTGCACAAACGTAGACGCAGTAATGCAAATTAACGCCGAGAGTGGTTATCGCGTATAATAATAATTTTCGCTAGTCTCATACGCTGCGCGGATGTGCGCTTGGCGTGTATCTATTATTCGCATGCACACGAGCAAGTAACGAACTTTCGTTTAAATACGCAGTTAGCCGTGCTAATCACTCGGCACGATTGCATGTACGTAGATATTAATATGCATGTTACAGAGGCATGTATTCGATGTACATAATTTGTATCATTTGTACGCGTACACATTATAATATTATGGATACGTTTTACATGTGATTTCGTATTGTTCTACCAATTTTTATCGTCTCAGTTGATATATAAGCTTCGTTTCCCGGAAATTGAATTTTTTCAATTATCGCTTATTGTACCGCAATGATAAGCTATATTCGAAGAAAACTTCCCCGCTGGCTTATGATTGTATTATTATTTCATAATAACGCGCATGTGAAACTTATGAACACACATTACACGAACTTTGATCGATATATTATACTTCCTCGACTTATTAATGAGGTCAGCGAACTATGAAGGGACTAATTGTTAGCTGTTTTACTTGGGAGTTAGTGGCTCTTTCTACGACGATACTTTTTGACTACGTCGGGTATGAAACGTATCGTGCATCGATTCGGATCCTGGCTGAATCGAATTGTGAGGTATTTGTTTAATAATCTTGATCAAACGGTGTTGGATTTATAAATATATCTAATACCGACAAATCGAGATATCAGTCATTTAAAATGGACAGTGTATATACGAGGCAACGCGACTGCGCATTGGAATCGAAATTTCTCTCTCACTCCGATAACAATACAGGTTAAATTAATCAAAAGTTGACATTCAGTCTGCATCGATTCCGATCATAAGCTACCGTTTCCCAAGCAAGCTTTTTCGTTTTCACAATTTCACCATCAACCTAGTAGATTTGATCCCATCCGTTGAATAAAATACGGAGGCATGAAATCGAAGAGGTTGGACGATGACGAATCAGGGATGCGTTTTCGTCGCGCGTGCAGAAACGGGTGTAAAAGTAAAAGTTACAACAACTCTCAAGTGTGAGGCGAGAGGCGTTCTATAGCGTAGTTGAAAATCGTCCCGATTCTTTACGATGAAAATAATTTACGATCGACGCACGTGTGCGTATTAAAGCCGCGAGGTGAAAGAGCGTTATTTTCGAGTAGAGCCGGGGGAATCAAGGGTTTCCAGTGTCACGATTCCCGGAACACCGGGAGACTTTGCCCCCTGCACGGCGACGACGAAGCCGAGGAGGAAGAGGAGAGGCCAAAGCGCCAAGGCCAGAAGCAAAAGCTCGGAAAGAAACAAGGCTCGCGTTGTCCCGCCGATGCGCGATACCCTCGATAATGCTGGGAGATGAATATGGCGCGATGTGATTTCTCCCCGCGACGCCTCATCGCCGTTTGGCCCCGTCACAAAACCTTCATTGTCCACGAAACGTGTCCGCCGCGTGTCCGAAACCGTATCGAAACGTGTCAATATACGATCCTCCATTTCGCTGTGCACTATGCGTGTCGTCGAAATCCTCACCGTGCCTCGATATCACTTTGCACCTCGAACAAAAAGAGAAAGAGAGAGAGAGAGAGATTTTACAAAGTAGTTAGACCAAGGTACGACAAGTTAGACATTTGTGTGTACGAACCCGTCCTCTCTGCACAACGAATCTTCTGTGGCCGACATAATGAGACGCTCATTTCAAGGTAGATAGATAGATAGATAAGAAATTTTATTTCATCCTAGAGCCGTAGCTTCCTAAGGACCATCAAATACAGACGTTGCAAAAAATGTCCAACTGATGTTTACGCAACGACAAGCTATTTGGATATTATACATATACATTCTTAATGTTACCCAGAAAAATTCAATCCGATTTCGTTATTGAGGAAATGATTAAAGCAAGCAGCATGGAATTCATTTAGAATTTGCCATTTTGTAATTTCAGTAGTTGGACACATTATTATGTGTACGAGACGTTCTCTCAAAATAATCACCGTTCTACGGCCGAAGCCATTAACCGGTGTCAGTTCGTAACAAGACGGAAAACGTAAAGAAATGTAAAAGTCTAACATTCGTTAATAAATATTATTCCTTGTAACATGAACTTTTGCGGGACCATATTTGAGCCAGACGGACGAGTAACCGCTTAAACGATACCACAAGAGAGAGAGAGAGAGATCAAAAAAGGAGGAACTCTTTCCATTCGATATTTTCATTTCAATGGATTGACGGTCCCTCGTTTCATCAGGCTGTACGCAATACAGCGAAACGCGGTTTTTGACACCTATCAAATTCCCGAATTAAATGTTTCAGCTTTTCTCGGCGAGATTCAATTCGACACATTCGGTTTTGACAGGGTCTTTTTAAAACCTCTCGAGAATTTGATACCGAAACTTTATGCTTGCCGGTGAATTTCCGCATAACCTTGTCGACGGTTCATCCGAATCCACGTGTTATGTCACTGTCAGCGTTATGATATCGTTACGTAAAAAATCCGCGTGGATTTGGACAATTCAGGCAATGAGGAAATGCTCGGTATCGCAAGGATCTGCCAGAGTTGCAGGCTCGTAAGACTTGTATCACGTGTTATAGTGACTTTTTTTTTTCAGTAAAGAATGTTTTCAAGATCGTTTAACCGTCTTGCTGACAAAATTTCCTCGTACACGTAAGTTGGAGTAAATGCAATTCATCGTCGATATTTGCAGTCTTCGGCATAATTGATTGAAAAACTTTTGCAAGTCCGGTAAAACTATTTGCCAATCAATTCGTCTAAGAATCCCATCGCTTTTAACCGCAACCGCAAAATTCTGCGTCTCGCAAAACGGATATACGTATCAGCAGCACTCGGTTCGCTGGTCCAGGGAATGTATCACGTGTATTTATCGAGTTTGTTCATTTATTTCTTTTTTTCAATCCGTGAATCATTACCGCCAGGTGGTAAATGCGTTATACATATAATCAGTGTGAAAACCGCAAGAGTGACCTTGCGAACGTATAAAATTCACGGCGATTTCCACACACCTTGAGAAATCGCAAACGGTTGCTACTGACTTTGCCGCCGAGTTGCGAAATGTAATCGCCATGCACATAGCGCTGCCTGCTTGCTTGGCCTTGTACTTGAACCGTGCCTGCGGTAATAAAAAGTGCGTCTCTTTTTAATGCCTGGTTGGAAATGCACGCGTCGCAGTCGCCTTTATGCAAAAATTAAAACGCGGTTGACAAGTTGTACGTTGAATTTCACACGCGGAGAATAATTCTAATTATCTGCGATTGAAAATCGGTGTGAAATTGATGAATTGATGATGAATTTTAGTTTAGTTATGTTAAGTCGCTCATCTTGGAAGACCTTTTTATCGAGGATATTACTACAGGTACGTCGTTTGTAGACAGGTTCTGCATGAAATCCATTTTCAAATGGAAATTTCAACACTCTCTTTGAAACCGTTAATCAACTAATCTCAGCGCCTATTTCTCGCCATTTCTGACAATTAGTCGCATACTTCGACGAACATAAAAGTTTGCTGAAAAATTACAGTTTTTTTGTAATTCTGTTTTATCGATAAAATTGGTACTTCGCAAGGTATGATAATTTCCATAAGAATCTGGGAAAAGAACCCTAAATCATTGTCAAATATGAAATTGTTCAAGATTGCACTGATCAATAACAACTTTGATCAAGAAACAGTAGTATCGATTTGACCATTTGATAAAAATCTGTTTCTCTGAATTTGTAAAAGAAAAAACAGTACAAATCGCACAATCTTCTCAACAAAATAAACCATTGCATGGAGCATTAAATAGAACGATCAACAAATATCCCTTGAAAAAAAAAAAAAAAAAAAACAACATCTCAGCTATACTTTATAACAATCACAAAAGAGCAACAAAAACCACAATGGTAGCCGTTACGCTATACATATTGATTTGATTAACATTTTGACGAAAAATTATCCTAGAACGATCGAAAGTAATAGTTAAAAATCTAAAAAACTTGGGCATTCATAATACAACGTATAAGTTACAGCCTTTTAAATTTCACATGGGTCGGCTGCGCTGCACGTGCAGAGCGATTCACTTTGCGGGATAAATTTTATCTCCAACCAGTCTTGAGGATTGGTAATGATACATTGCACGTACACATATAAGGCAGCCATAATACACATATATTTAATACGCATACACCGCAGACTTGCTGCAATCTCCGTGTATAATGTTAAATGTATATTAACACGGTATACACACACACACACACACACACATATATATACATGCATACATATGCACGTATAATATAAATTACACGGCACGATGCAAAACTCTAGTCAATCTTCGCGCACGGCTCCACCAAGGCCGCGTTCTGGGCCCGACTCCGCCCCCCCCCTCCCACCCTCCCCCGCCCCTCTGCCCGATGGGCCGAAGGCCCGCGTCCCTCTTTGGGACCGGAGAACAGCTGTTCGCCGCGAGGTGCGCGTGTCTCTCTGCGCGTACATGCGCGAAAGCGAGCGAATGCGAGCGAATACGCTATCCGAGTTGTAGTTACATTAGATAGCAGCTTCCTGGTGACCTCGAGAGTCGTTGCCGCTGTCGCCCGCCTGTCTGTCCGTCTGTCATCGCGCCGCTGAACCATGCTTTTTAAAACCTCGCACGATCCGCTTGTAAGAGAGCTTAGAGAATTACGCTTGGAAAACATACGTAGAGTGTATAATTTATTAATATATATTGCGACACATGCAACGCGCCCAGCGGTGCTGACTCTGTCGGAATTCTACTCGGTATGCGCTCATCGCTGGTCGGTGATCACTTGTTGTATAATGCATCTTATAGTTTTAGGGTGGTTAAGGATTATGCGAGTTTGCACGATTCGTGGACGCAGGTTTTACGGATAATTGCGAGCTTCGCAGTTTCAACAAACCGAAAATTAATTATAAAGCACATTTCGGAATTTTCTTTTTTCCTATCTTTTTCATATTTTTTATTTTTCACTACATCTCGGTCTACGTATTTCCATTGCTAATTGTCTCCATTTTCATCGGTGGTTTATGCAATCGGCCGTCCGCTGCACTGTTTTTTTCGTCAATACTATACTGCGCACCCACGCCTAAGCGTACGGAGAGCGAAGAAGTTTTTTTTGAGACAACCGATGTTTACCCGGTTACTGATCAAACATGACGAAACGGGTGTTTCCTTGCTTGGGAAAAAACACGGTTTACCAAAAGAAAGGGAAAAGAAAGAAATAAAATAAACATACACTTGAAAGTAAAAACAGGGGTCTGAACAACAATTTTCGTTTTCCACGAAACGAGACGCTAATTGTTTGATTTGACTGAAAAATATTTGAGGCAAATGATGTTTCTGTTTTTTTCTTTTTTTTCTTCGTGTCAGACCAAATTCATTATCTCGTGTGGATTTAACGAGTCCTTATTCATTGTACATTACACGCAATACGAGACGAGTCACAGATATTTCTTCACCTTCGGGTGTGTCGACATATTTTTCTCCTCATCGTCCTGTCGTATTATTTGTACAATTTAAAGCGTTCTTCTGCCTGTGGCTGATCACTATTTTTGATTTCGAATCTCTCGAGGAGATTCAAAATAATTTCGTTTGTCAAGGGTTGCCATCGCGCCCGCATTGATTTGCGATTCTATGTCGAACTTCGGGTCGCGTTTGACTTTGACGACGTCGGGAGAACCGCAAATCGTTTAAGACTGCGAATAACCACGCGACTTGTTAAATTGGAAACGTGGTGGAAACTTGATCTAAAATTCGCAGCAACTCGTTTTACAATTCGTGTATTAAGCCGCAACGTTGTCGAGGGAATGAGGCGAATCGAGTTGATTAACCAGGGAGCGTTCTGCTCGTTATTGCTTTACGCTCCTCGACGTTTTTCATCTCATACATTTTTCCACCCGCGTAGTTTTTGCCTTCTTGTTTTGTTTCGTTTCGTTTCGTTTCGTTTCAAGCGCCACTCTGTCGACGCAGACGTACACGATGACATTTCCGAGGCCGACTGCCCTTTGATATACACTCACCCACCTACGTTGCGAGAGCGTTTGTGAGGATCGAGAAACGCGTAGATAGGATCGTTGGATGCTGCGAAGAAGGCACGGATGGCCTGTGGAAAACGAGCTCGTCGTCGTCGCGAAGCGCAAGAAGCTTCTTCTCTCTCCGAAGCTCCGGACCGATGGCGGACACATGTGCTTCGCACGTGTGTTTCAGTGCCTCGAGAGAAGAGGCCAGCTTCCTAGCGTTCTTGGCCAATATTATTAATGGTGTACATGCATGTTTGCCGGGCAAAAAGAGGAAGACGATTAACGACGAAGTAGAAGAAGAAGAAACGAAAATAGGAACTGCCGGAGTGGAAAGCGTGAAAAACGAGAATCGGGAGTTGTACAGAGACCGGCGTCGTGATCGTAACAATTAGTTTGGTAAAGACCATAGTTCGATTATCTGCCGCTGGCCGCAGCACCGTCGGTAAGTCAGGGAATCATTAGTGACAATTTACAGTACAGCAGTCGCATCTAGGGTTTTTAACTAGCGTGTTCCCTAGATTTTCGTTGAAAACTAGGGGAATGGCAATTGAGTGATTGCGATCCACGGAGGCGTTGAGGATCCGTCAAAATTCAGAACGTACTCAATTGTTCCCCAAACCGAATGATCTCTTTTGTTTTCTGGCGTGGATAAAAGTACCGCCCGATATCGGCCATTGATCCTGACCGTCTCCCGATAAAATGTCAAAGTCCCGGTTAAGTTCGTTTTTCGTTCGCGTCCCGCGTCTGCGGATCTTCGGCATCGTTTCTCCGGCTTCGTTAGATCGCTGAGAAAATCACCGCTCGGCATCTCCTCCTCCTCCTCCTCCTCCTCGTTCCCCGTCTCTCCAAGGATATCACCTGCCAGTTTGAACGCCTCTGATCCGCACCTGCGACCGGCTTACGTCCTTCGTCGGCGTCGGCAGCGATGACGAGATCCGAGTCGGGCCCCGTTCATCCCTCCAACAAAAAGTCGCTGATCAGCGTCGGCAGGTATCAGATGCTCCGGGTCCTTGGCAAGGGGAATTTCGCCCGCGTCGAGGAAGCCGTTCACACTCTCCTCAACGTCAAGGTGCGCATCCATATACGCTTGTAACGCTATTTAACAATCGTATACTTACTTGCCTCTCTTTCACGACCCTTTTACATCGCCAATTGGACCAACGACTGTGTTTCAAAGCGCGTTTTTCACTACGCGATGTACGCGTCATCTGCACACGCCGGTTTTTTTTTTCTCCTTATCAGCTTACTTGACGCTCGTTGATTCTTAGTGGTGAGTGATAGGCTGGATACGTACAAAGTTGGGATCGTCGGAAAGATCTGTATCCAAATTTTCCACATTTTTTATCTCCATTAGTCACAACTATGAAAAGAATTCACGGATTTCCTGTGAATTTTTCACAAGATACACGATATTTCACAAGCTTTTAAAATGTTCGATTTCTTTGAACATCGGTTCATAATCAGCGAAGATTTTTACGAGAATATTGAATAATTCAATGTCAATGTTTTTTTAAAATTTCAGCCTGTTTTACGACACAAGGAAATCCTTGTACAATTCGTCGAGTGACAATGTGCTGAATTGTCCTGATCTGTTATAACCCTGATAAAGCTGGCACTTTCGAAATACTTGTGAAGTTTCGCACAACTTTCGGCAAAATCACAGGCAGATTGAAATTTGAAAATTTGACAAACGATATTTTACATAAAAATGTTGAACGGGGGTACAATTTATGAAAAAGGTTGACTGTGAGAATCCTGATCTACGGTTCTCTTTAATTTCTTCAAAGAATGAAACATTTCGCTTCCACAATTTCACAAGGTCCCGGCATTTGGCGATCTCAATCTAACCCAGAGATGGTAAAACATTTCTAAAAACACGTTGCTGACTGTTCACACATCACAGTCAAAGTTTCGTGAAAAGCTCTACACTGAACGAATACACGTTACCGAAAGTAGTTTCTCTCTGTAGAATAATAATTCGAGTTGACCCAGATCCCGGGATCCCGTAGCCAAGCCGCGGCTTGTTCCTTCTTTCGGTCTTCGTGTCATATGCTTATAACCATAAGCCATCGCTTCTCTTTGGAGCACATGGTGCGACTGCAGCTAGAATTCGAGCACGTGTAGCGTGAGATATGTAATCCGACACGTGTTTCGTGAAAGCTGGACGTCGGTGCGTTACTGGTGCTGTTAGTTGGACGGATATAATAGGTATCCGTTTGTCGGTTGATCGGTTGGAAGGCCAGGTTGGAAATTCCGTAGCCTGAGCCATGGAAGCTGGAGTAAAGAAGTGTCCGGGAGGTTCTCTGAAAGGGAAGGAAGAATGAAGGAAAGAAAGAAAGGAAGAATCATTTGTGCGGTAATTATCGTCGTCCCTTAGACCAAGGGAAACCCTCCAGAAATGTCGCCGTAACATACCGTGGTGGAACGAAATGGCAATCGTAAAACTCGGCTAGGGCCGTTCTAGTTCAACCGTTTTTTTTTTCTTTCATTTTCTTTCTCTTCTTCTCTCGTAACGTTTTCCATAGTCTGCACTTAAGTTACCTGAAGAGTGACAATTGGACGCCAAGACGCCGGTCCTTGAAATCATCGCACGCAGGTGAAGATTTCCTCACTGTAGCGACAGCGGCAACTTTTGTCGAAGAGGGTATATATTATCGTGCCTGGTGTTTGTACGACCTGATTCTTCTTCATTTTTCTTTTCGCTTTTGTGTAGCTGAGAAAAATATTTTTACGGTATTATTATCGTACATCATTTTATCTTTATTTCCCTGCTGCCACTTCTGTCTCTTCTTCTTCTTCTTCTTCTTCTTTTATCGTTTCTTTTCTCGCTATCATCTGTGAATGAATTTTACCTGCGTCATGTCACTCGTTCTCGAATAACCTAGGGAAATTAAACCCGTGTCTCAAGTTTGTTACGGTCCCTGAAGCTTTTTTCTCAGTCTCACCTTCTTTCCAGTTCAAACATCAGTTTTTCTTGCACGCTGCACCGACACGTAATTAAATCAAGAACGATACGGAGTGGGGAAAAAAGGAACAGAAGCATAAACGAGAAAAATAAAAAGCAGCTGCGCTCGAAAGAACAACGCCGTTTCGAACGTTCAGTTGCGTTATTACTCACGGCACAAAGAGCTCAAGTTAGGCTGGAAGGTCGCTGCGATGCAGTTACTCAACGCATTCATCATACGTGTGTTGCACTCGTTCCTGCGTCTGATGCAGGGTCCAATGGTGCTCGAGTATCAGCCCTGAATCAAAGCGATAAATAACAATTATGTAAGGCTAAAAAGAGAGAGAATTATATGCCGTTCGATTAAAGTTAAACCTGCGGCACTCAATTCGTCAGTAAAAAACTCGTATGATTTCTGTGATGTTCGAAATGATTGGTTGTTTGCACTCTGGTTGGGTGCGTTATATGTTGTTGGAAAACATTGATACCACAATTGCTTGAAATCGTCAAATATTGAAATTGGATACTATCGATCCAAAAGACCGTAAACAGTCTGTATAAATTTACACATTCACATCAATCGATCAGACTCGAGTGATGTTTGCGATCGCGTTAATGCTTTAAAAAAACTCATCAAACGCACCATGGAACTGCTGGTGAGTTTCCGAATAATCGATTTTTGACCAACCGATTGGCTTCAATTTCATTGAATACACCGGAAACATTCCTTGTTTTTTCCTTCAAGTTCTTTTATTTCATGCAAACATCTTTGAGATAGAATCATTCAAACCATACTCATACAGTTCGTACATTATTATTTAATTATCAAATAAATTACGTTAAGGGAATATTTCTTAATTCGATCATTTCGGGATCGGTTCCATAACGGGATCATTTTTGTTGTTGAATCATTCTCGCACTTTAATGCATGATGAAATGATTGAAATGTCAAACACTTGAAACTTTTTTGAGAAGCGTAAGAAAAGGACAAAGTATAAATAAACATGTTTGGATATTCAAACCTTCATGAAGATGTCTGAATGAAGCAAAAAAAATGAAAAACTTTGGGACGCTGCTTATATATGAGTTGAAAATCTTTTAACTAAACAAAAAATATAGAGTTTGAAATAGTATATTCTGTCACACGGAGGCAAACTCGGTCTTTTCGGGCCGAACGTAAGTTTGCAATATGAGTCGTAGGTGAAGTCATAGACGAATTCTTTATATGACAAGAGTACGTTACGCGTTTTTCCACGTTGCACGAAATTGAGGTTAGGGTTGCGCAATTTCAGATTTGTCCGTGACAGCGCATGCGCGCAGTACAGAAAAGACCACTTTTAACTCCTAGGACCGAAAAGTGGTATTTTCAGTACTCCGCGCATGCGCATTCGCAGACTCAATCAACCGTCGTAGGAACGAGTACTTTATGTACGAAAAAAAAAACATGTAAAAACGCGTAAAAGATCGTCGCGTTATATACAAACCTCTTTTACTTGACACGCTTAATACCGTTTATACACACTAAGCATGGATGCCGGCGTTTCAAGTGGTCCAAAAGGATTCTCCTTGATCCCGTCGCATCCGACTTTGTTTATTCTTTGACAAGTTCACACCGGTCGCCCTGAGAAATAGAAAATAAGGTTAAACAGATGGACGAGAATGAGGAGGAGCCGTTGCGGTGAGTTTAAAGAGCTCTGCGGGGAGAACACGACGAGGTTCTGCTGAGGCGTGGTAATATTTGAGGTTTGATCTCGGTCTGCAGGATGAAGGATTCGGAAACGGTTCCCGGTGGAACGAGAAACGAACGACGAAGTAATCGCGTCGCCGCTTATCGACCGAGATTGCGTCGTAGCTCGGAGCGCAGATTTCGCTGCGTGCGCGTGCGTGTGCGTGCGTAATTCACGCGTGCGGCGTGCTTTCTCCGCCAGCTGATGCCTGCACGCGTCAACGAACACGCATCGTGTGTACCAACTTTACACCCGCAACCCTTACAGCCTGCATGAATCTTTAAATAAGCAAAAACTTGATAAATGGTAATTAAAAATGTTGAAAGTCGAAAAATGGAGAGGCGAAAGATTCGGAAGGTCAGAACATGGAACGCCAAGCTGTAGAATCGTCAGAATTTCTATCGATAATGTAGAATCGTATAATACAGATTTTCGATGCTGCTGTCCCATGTCGTGACTTTTCTGTATTTTGTCTTTCTGTACTTTGACTTTCCGTGTTTTCAATTTTCTGTACTGGAACTTTTCACATCTTTAAATTGTACGAATAAGATTTTCGCGTCTTTCTTAATTCGAGATTCGGGTCCTTCCATTAATCAGTAATTCGAGTTTTTTAAGACTAGCCTCTTACGAAAGACTGTGAAAACACGTTTTTTGCAATTCTTGGAACTCTGCTAATTTTGCGCTCTTTTTACTCTCACGAACTTGCTGTTTCATTGCGAAGTCGGTGATTGGATTATCCCATTGCATGCATTCGCTTGGAAATCAAATTGTCATTCTAATTTGTTGACGTTCGTTTCGAACGTTTTTTCACTCTCATATGATTTAATTAGTTGACCTACATTCATTTTCAATATTACCTACTAAATTTCACTGATTTCTGAAGGATCCGGGCGATTTTCAGTGTTCTTCGGATTCGATTGAATCGCAGGAATTTACCGAGAACATTGCGCGAAATCATTGAAAATGTATGGAAATCACTTGTTGTTAGTAAATTGGAAATCAGCGAAAGTACGTGACAAAATGTAAATCAACAAAAAGTTAATGAATGCAAACCATTTTTTGTTTACCGTGAGAGTAAACCTATCGTATGTTTTCAAGTTATTCACAATCATTGCCAATGATTTCAGTTATCTCGATTGATTCCTCGATATTTCAGATTAAATTTCTTTGATTTCCAGCAGTTAGATTTATGACTTTCTTGAGTGAGTGGCCTCTGGGTTCATCTGCGGTGAATTTACGACGGTTGTTATCCGGGTCCATTGGTAGGATAGATGGGATAGGAATCCTTTTTATCATGGAAACATTCAGAAAACCTCATCTTCCGAATTACTTCAAGATTGACCTGCAGATACAGTGAACAAAATGCGAACGAAATTGGTATAAACAAAGGAAATGTCGAGTGGGGGAAAAGTTTTGACGTAATAGCTTATTCGAATTTCATCCGAGTCTGACAAGCTGTTACATGGAATTGAGGATACGAAAGAACATATCCGCCAAATGATAATTAGCGAGTGATGAAAGATTGGAATTCCGAGTATACGAAGAACGAATTCTTATCGCAATCATTGATCTGTGATTCATTTCTTTTTCTGAAAATATTTCCGTCGCAAAGGAGAATAAAAAATTTCAACGATACGCGGATGGTACGAATAATAATAATTTCGTAATACGGAAAGAGAGAGAGAGAGAGAGAGGGAGAGAGGGAGAGAGTGAGAGAGAGAAAAAAGAGTAAGTAATGTCTAGCCCGAAAAATCGGAATGGGTTTTTGTATACCTGCAGTTCACAAGTGCCGCACAATTATAAATGATTCAAAGATGAAGGTATATTACGGCAGGAAGAGGCGGCAGAGGTCTTTGATGTCGTAACGGAAAGGCCAGCAGCTGATAAATACCCGAGTGGATATCTTTATTCAAGCTCTCACAATATCGGTCGATACCCGGAGCCATGAACAGCCGCCATATGGAATATCGACTGGTCGATAATCCGAGCCGCGGTTCCCGATTGATCGTCTTATGTGAAAACAATTTTCTTTTCCTTTCTCGCCTCGATCAGGTGGGCATGAGTGTAAACGGTGATTATGCAACTGAATTCAACGCGTACAAAGCAAATGCGGTTCGATTCACATCGTGGCCCAAGACCATTGCTCAGCCGAAGGAACTGATAAGGTACGTAGGCGAGAGAGATAATTGCAAGTCTCACTGCAGGGGAGAGCGGCAGAACGAGGTCTATAAGAACCAACGAATATTGAGGTGTAAAAAAAGGATTGTCTATTTGCTTCAGCCGAACTCTTCGCAGGGCTTCACGGGTAATTCGAAGTCATCGATATCGTGCTAACAACATTTGTCTTTTGGCACTTGATACATTTAAGCGAGTAGCCTAACAAATTCAGTGTTCTTAAGTAAGAATGATTTGGTTTCTTTTTTGGCGTGACATTACCTCTCCTCCCGACAGCGTTCGATTGGAGTGAATCGACATTAAAAAGCTCCTCACAAAGCCTATCGAGAATAGCCAAGCCGGATGATACGACAAGCTGACAACATAAGCAGCAACGATCCGAACGTTCTTCCAGGTGTCTTGCGTCCATATTATTCTGTGCAACTGACCAAAGTCCGGGGATAAATGGTTCACGTTGAAGAGACGGATTCGGCACCGTCGAATTCGTGGCTCCCGAGGTGTGCCTGAGTAATTTTGGCAGGTCCACCCGCGTGGCAGGCCCACCGTGCGGGTAACACGAAACCGGCGAGTTTTTCGAGAGGCTACGAGACCCGGGACAATCCGGTAGGTCTATTGTCGTCTCATAATCGATGCTAAATATGCCGAAGAGATTGGACCCCGTAAAACAGGTCGAGAGAGAGAGAGAGAGAGAGGGGGGGGGAAGGCTGGATGGCAGACATTTGATACCCGAGACCCGAGACTCTGGAGTTCTCCTCCAGCATTTAGCCGTACGGTTTTATTTGTGGTTACAGGAAATGATAGGTCGAGCCACCGCTGCGGGCCTCGTCTGGGCCTCTTGACCAACGTCTGGAGGTCTAAGTCGGATTGGGACTCTCGAGGTGCTAATTAATACGCCGCGGACTGGCCCCGCGTACATAAATATCTTGTAAACACGGGCAGGGAAGATAGCGAGGCTGTGGGTCTGACACTGACCCACGTTTCGAGGAGGGTGGACGATCGGACGAAATGGACAAGTGGAAGTAATTCCTCGACGAATCGGTCTCACATTTGGAATGAATTTAGGTCAGGAAGAGAGGACAAATCGTTTAGAAAATCTCCTCCACCGGTGTCGTTTGCGTGCATCATTTACGGTGCAGGAAAAAAATTAATCAACACTACCATGTGATGGGAATGAGCATCTGAGGAAATTTTTATCGGAATACGATAGTGACCGTAGGCGAGTCGCTCGATTTCGAAACACCGAGATCCGGTCAAAAGTCAGACTTTCATTTACCGAGTTCGAATACAGAGTTCGAAACCGATTCCAGAAAATCGGATATCTGCGATTCAAAGAAAAAGCACTGTTTCCGAAATGGGGTAAAAGTCGACCCTGAAACCTCCCGGTTCGCATTTTCAAGACTTTTCGCAAAATTGAAAGCATCGAAAGTTCAAAACTACGTGAAATTTCCAAAGTATAATATTTTGCAAGCCTTAGACCACTTTTCTGAAAGTAACACGACGCTATCATTCTATCCTCGTAACGTTTAACCAAGGCCACGGAATATCTGTAGTAGGATAAAAGACATTGAAAACGAAAATGAGGTGGCAATTTCTGCGGATGTTGTGAACGCATCCTGTCGCGCTGCAGTAGCAGATGCGTTATATGTTCCCGGAGTAATAAAACATAACGAGAAATAAATATTTTATCAGCGGAAAGATGCGAAGTTCGTTGACGTGGTAAATACGCACATACATGCCTACATAATGTGGCTGAATGTACTGTAATACTGTAAACGTTTCATATGAAGTTATTTATCAGCGGTAATTCCTTGAAATAAGTTACGCATCAACTGTCATAACGTGTATATATATATATGTAAATATATATACATGTACTACATAAAGTATAGTCGTAAGTTTACAGACGTTGACTGTAACGGCCCTTCGAGATTTTCAAACTTTCGCGACCATCAAGGAGATTAAAATCTTGACCTTGCCTACCGCACTTGCGATACAATAATAAACGGAAGAACAAACGACTCGTCGCGTTTTGATACAATCAGCGTGATGCCGCGTGAAATCGATTTGCCATCTTCGGGAATCGGAGAGAGTGAATCCGATATACAGGAATATAGAAATGCCGAGAACGAGCGCGGAAGAAAAAATTTTATGGTTATATGTCTCTAGGAAAATCGAGTATGGTACCGGCTTCTGTGGCCGTTAATCGCCGGTCCTCCTACCTATATGGAATTCAAAGGCTGACGAGCGTCGCGACAACCTCGAGGACTTCCTTTCGCGGCTGTCAAGGTGCCAAGAAACCCGGGTTTCTACCTGCCGCTTCGCGTTGCCGAGACGAGCGCGTACCGCATAATATGCCCAACGACCAACTGCCGCACATCGCTAATTGACCGTATATTGTGATTAATTAAGTTTAATTGAGAGATCACGTATCATCGATACACCGTCATTTATTACCTTTGTATACACAAATGCCGGTCTGCCGCACCTGTAATTAGACTTTATACCAATGCGAAATTATTTCCCCTGGGGATCCCTTGGCGGCACGTCGCTTATCCTCGACGCGATTCATCATTTACCGTTTACACGCCTTTCGCTGTCTGCAGCCATCGACGACACTTGATCATCATCGATGGTCTTTCATCGATTCGTTAACTCGTTTTACAGCTTGGTTGGTCCAAAACAGTTACTATTTTATACAGGAGATTTTTTTTAAAGAAAACGAAAACACATGGAGCAACTTCGGTTTTACGGCGTTATTGTTTATTGTTTCAGGTACATTTTGGAATCTTTTTTCATTTAAATCAAGAACAAAACGGCTGTATGGCGCATATAAGTAGCGAACGACCACGTTTTCAATCCGGTCAAGCAGATTCCTTGGTCAATTTTTACACGATCGACAAAATCTTTGAAACTTGTTTATCGATTCGAGCTCGCAACTAGATTTTTGAATCTGAATCCCAACGTTTTTTTTATAGATTTGGGCTACGAGTTCGAAATCGTAAAGGTGTTTCAACTCAAAAAGCCCTACTTATATGCGCCATGCCGCCATTTTGTTATTAATTTCAATGAAAAAATTCCAAAATGTTTTTCAAACTATAAATAATAATGCCCTCAAAGTTGAAACTCTTAAAACGACCTGTGATGTGAACGGAAATTTGTGGCAACCGAAAGCTCGATTCTCGGGAATGATTTATTGAATAGATACAATTTTTGATTACAGGTAAGAAACGACGAGAAGACTGCGAGCTTTCACTCGGGATAACAGAAGCGTAAGTCGAGGCGAGCCTCGGTAGGATTTTGGGATGAAACGACCCGCTTTCAGACGTCTGAAGTTTGTCGTGTAAAGTCTGGCTCCCACGGTGGCCCGGTGCCGTTGAGAATAGGAATTTCGAAACACAATTCCGGACCGCAAATTCGATGCCAAATCAATAAATTAAAGGTTATTGGTCAGATCGGGTCCGGCCTTTAATTCATCCGTGCGGCCGGTTTCCGTGCCGACAAAGAGAAAAACAGTGACAAATACAAGAGCTGTACGCGAACCTAATTAAGTCAGACAAAGTTCTTGGAAGGCATAGCTAGGCGGGAGGAGGACGCTCTTCGCGAATTTAGCCTCGAAAGCCGCGGTTATGTGTAAAGGTACAGGCTACATGTGTACATGTACGTACATACAAAGTATAAACATAGTTCCACGAAGTCAAAAAGTAAGAGAGATAGGCTTCGAAACACGGCACGATGAAAAAGGAATGCCGTTACGCGTTGTAAGCTCCGTGGCTGAGAATCGTGGCGAAAAGTGGAAAAAAAGGTATATCGCAGATACGTAAGTACGTGCAACGTTCCTCCTCCGCTTGTCAGTCCGCGTTCACTTTTATCTATAATCATAATATCGCGTTCGCCGTTCTGGTCTGCAGAAAGAGCATACACGTATAATTTACAATTCTGCTAAACGGTTTTTGTTGTTTCACAGCCGATGCTTCGACTCGGGCGTGGATCGACGCCCGCCAGATAACTTATTGATATAAATATACGATGTTTATATTAGCCGGCCGTTTTGCACGGCTCCAGACGCGAGACTCGAGCTTGTAATTTGAAACGAAACCGAGCCTTTAATTACGCGTGTCGGTGCGGCTACACACACGCGCGTGTATATACGTATGTGTGTATATATATATATATATATATATATATATGTATTGGCAACATACACCGAGGATTGTATTTTACCGACCGTCCGCACACAGACTTGGTCTCTCATAAACCCGTCAAGATAAAGACGTATTTTTTGCCTACCGTCAAAGCGACTCGACGAGATTACCCCGAGGAATTGGATCGCGTTCTCTTCTCTCCATATATCGGGCCATCTTTTTCCGTGTGAGAATCGAGTATCCGTGAAGCGGATCGACACCCGGTATATAACGGGCAGACACGCCGGCTTTCGAGGTTACGAAGGTGGTCCGGTAGGCGAGGAATGATCTGTTCGAAAAATAGTAATTAGATATTTTAAATGCTGTCAGAGAGGCTGATCGAGGCAAAAGTTTTATAGGTATTAACAGCCGTTTAACTCTGGACATTAACTGTTGAGATTAGTCTGGAATTATAAACCGGTCAATTTGCAATTTTAAACGCGAGATCCCTCGTCAGTCTAGGGTACAAGGTATATAAACGTGACTCAGCCGGGCTCGTCTTTTTCCTATTCGGCTATACGCGTTCAGCCTTCCTTCCTTCATCGAGACATTCTTCTCCGCTGATTGGCTCTCCGCTTCGCTGCAATCGAAATTCGAAACCTTGGATGCCCACGCCCATTCCATTCCGTTTTGTTCCGTTCCTTTCCTTTGCGTTGCATTGCGTTTCATTCCGTTCGGTTTCATTCCATTCCGTTCCATTCGGTTCCGTTCCGTTCCATTCCGTTGGATTGCTTCGCGTTCCATTCCATTCCGTTCCGTTCCGTTCCGTTCCATTCGGTTTTATTTCATTCCGTTTGTTTCCGTTCCGTTCCATTCCGTTCCGTTCCGTTCCGTTCCATTCCAACCCAGCCAAACGCAACTATGCACGTTATGTTTCTGTTTTCGCAATTGACGGATCGGTTCCGTCCCCTTTGGCAAGACACGCGTCCCGACGAAAATTCTGCACGGGGGTCATTTGACAAGTGATTCGATTTCGACGGACCGTCGAAGTTGAAAAGCCACTTCGAATGGAAACGTACAGCTCACTCACTGAAACACAACATGGAAAAAGTTGATTATAGTGATCATCCGAAGCATCATCTATAACTGTTGAATTTCTCATGGTCAAATATATTGTGACCGCACAGTGCCGGCGTCAATTCTGCGCGCAGTCCTTCTTCGAAATGGGAATGACCCTTGACCCTAAATTGACCTTCTATTGACTTTGGCTCGTTGGAAAACATCATCCCTGGAGAGTTGTGTGTAAGGTATGAGAATCGTTTCGAGTTCCAGTAACAAGGAAACTTGTGACAAGCAACTGTTTAGTCCGATTTATACATATATTTGTTAACACTGTGATTTCTGGTAAATGCAGCATTCATCCGTCAGTTTAGTTTACTACATTTTTTCAGTAAACCAGGCATCACGCCCACGTAACATAACGTTCATTTTTCGATTATAGCAATAGTTCACAAGGAGTTGGCACAAGTAACCACAACCGTAAATATTTATCGTTATAAGATAGCTATCTCATGTAAATTTCTATGCTCTACGTCGTTTCGATTATAATCAAATCGAACGAATAAATTAATTAGCAAAGCGTTGATTCGATTTTTTAGAAATTATTCTTTGGCGGATCGGAGGTTGTTGAATAATGATTAAATCGATCGCGGGTCTGCCGTGAATTTGTTCCGATGCCTGCACCGATCCGTCCCGAAGATGTAAAATGTGCACGTAGGTATGTATTAAAGATGATTTTAGTCTATTAGCATGAGAATTAATTCTCCCTCTCGCCGAGCGTCAAGTTACGTGGTAACTGGAGCTTCAATAATTGAATCGGTAATGCAGACTAAATATCCTCAAGCTCGTTACGCAACTGAACACTTCAGACGCGTCCCGGTCAACTTGAATTTCGGATCAGCCGGATCGGTTGGAACGCGATTTTAAAATCTCACGGAATATTTGAGATTTTTGTTAAGACTTGTGCGCCGCAAGGGAGATTTCGCCGATCGCTCGGCTCGATCCGTTGCACTTGTCGTCGCGGATACGAGAGACGGTTCGTTTTTTCCACGAAAGAATCGCCTCCTTTCGTGTGTCCAACCGAGGCGAGAATCATGCACCGCTGTATCGAGGATTACCGCAAAAACTATGAGACTTCGGTCTGCCCTCTTGCGCCAAATCATCGGTTATACAACAACAAGAAACGAGCCTCGAGCCAGCCTATATAATTATAGATATCTGCCCCGGTATAATAACGATACTTCAACGCATCTCAGACTCGCGGCTTCGATATTCCATGGATCAGTTACAAACGGTTAACCTTCCAATTAGGTTGGACAAAAACGACAGAAAATTGGATCCGCGCTATCCGCATGTTCACGACTTTCGAACAATTCTTGCGCATCTTCTCGCCCGTTGATCACGGTATTCATCAACGCCGTACCGTGATTCACACGATATTCCCTTTTTTCGTTCGGTTATCGCCTGCATGAGACACGGCGTGTCTTATACGCTTGGTTGAAGGTTATCGAGTTTGTTAGCTATTCAAAAACTTGACATGAAAATCGATCGAGATTTGCAGAACGATCGGAATTGTTATAAAAATATTGACAAATGATTGGGGAGGCCGAAATAGAAGGGCGTGAATTCGCACCTGAAATTTACTCGGATCGAAGTTGTGTTGGCTTGCGGATTTGCGGGTGCCGCAAACAGGAGTGCGTCAAGTCCGATAAGGCGCTAAAACAACCGTCGTATTTATCCGCTTCCTGCAGGCTCTCAGCTATGGACCCTGTCGATTCTCGCCAGTCCCGAATTCTCCCCAAAGAATTTTCCCAAAGTCAAAGAACGAGTCACCCGTATATCTGCTGCGGGGTCTAAGCCGATCCCTCGCTTAGCCGCGCAATCATTTTTGTTCCTTTAACCCCGAAATGCGGGTAGAGCCGACTCACAAACAGAGCGTTGCACCCTCACATTTGACCGACCTTTTCGATCTTTTTCTCTTTAACGGCATTACAGACGTGCTTGGATTATATGTTGTTTGGCGAAAGGTTCTGCTTTTTTTCATTCATTCACGCGCGTACAGTCGCATATTCAATTTTGATCAGCAGCTCGACGTTTCGTTTTTTGTAATTCATAGTGCGGTTAAAAGGGGTTAACTTTAAAGAATTTCACACGTATCAGAATAGAATGTTTACCAAATTTCATTTTCTTCGTTGTTACGTGAAAAGTATTTAATGATTACGGTTAAGGAATTGCGGATCGTTTTTCAAATTTGAAAACTTATTATCATCGTTTATTTGCAGACCCTTTCGTATCGATAACAACTATTGAAACTTGATTTAAAAATCAACCGCCCAATTGTTGGCGCAGACAATGATTACCTACTTATTGCTACGTGCAAAAAAAAAAGCGGCATTACCAGGGTCGAGATGTGGAAAAGGGGTCAGGTGTTCGTGTTGAGGTTTTGCAAAGACGGGGTCGGAGAGTTCTTTGATCCCGCCGACGTTCATTCGGCGTTCCCGAGGGACGAGGGATCAACGAGGGATATTGTGGAGGAAATGGCGATTCTTATTCCAAGACAATCGGACGACCCTTCAAGCCCGTGCGAGTTCGCATTTCGCATTGTTTTCTTTGCTCTCCACCGACAATGACTTTGAAGAAGCATTAATATCGGAGAAAAGCTTTGAACCGTGGTCCAATCATCATTTCCGCGATGCGGCAGAGAATCCTCGGGGCATCCGCAATACGTGACTCGTAGAAAAAAGTCCTTTGCACCGTTCTAGATAGAAAATTTTGAACGGGTATAAAGAAAAAGAAACTGCAATTAGGATGTCGGGAAATCTGTCACACTAATAAAAAATTGATGGTGACAAATGGTTGAAAATTAAAATATGAGTAGGTAAATATTTATCCTTTAAGGTTTGAATATTGTTGAAATTACAAGAAAATACAGTTTGTTTGGTTTACTGAAATTCTTCAGCCTGATAATGCCTTGACATAAATTTCCTCTTACACCGACAACAAATCATCGCTATAGTTACGACAAAATACGGTAAATAAAAAATACCAGATAATCCGATTACAGTCACATAACTCAATTTTAATTCGAACCTCTTAGACCAACGTTTTTCTTTTACAATAAAAAATGAAAACAGTCAAGAACTGCGCAGCAACCTGCACAGTGATAAAAATATCTCGGTGAAGGGAGGGAAGAAAATCCGGTGAACTAAGAGTGGGACAGAGCTTTGAATAATTCCAAGTTCTTTCCGCGGAGTTTCACGAGCGTAACATTTAGGGAAACTGGGCGAAGGGGGGAAACGATTGCCGAACGACTGCCTCTTTAACGGGTTATATGCTGCGCAGGAACCGGCGAACCGTGTTCAAAGATTTAAACCTCCTTCAAGATTAAATACAAACTTTCTCGAGGCTGGATCTCTTCCTGGGTTAATCCTTCGGCGAAATGTAAATCTAGCGTTATGGCCTCCCCTCAGCCACCCCCCAGGGGAAAAGTTTGCTCTTTTCCTTGGAAAAACTTACCCCCACCCCCACCCCCACCCCCAACACCGACCGCTAACCCACAACTTCAAGTATTGCCAAAATTTTTCAAACTATCACTCTTTCGCTGTTTATCGGGCAAATCTTCGTCTTTTTTTGATCTTGTTTCTTTATCTCTTGATATTTTGACGCCGGGTAGAAAATTAATTGGCATCTGTTCTGACCGGCATGTTCAATTCAGATTTATATCCCGAACTGAACGCAAAGAGTCGACACCATAATTGTTGCGAATTTTTAATGAGTCGGAGTAGTTTATTCCTCTGATCGGGTAAAAAATTTCTTAAAATTCAAGCATGTCAAAACAGATTGGTTTGAAAACTAGGATTAAAGCTAATCACGTTGAACCTGATCAAAAAAAAAAACAACACAATACCGTAAAAACTACAAATTTCACAGTTGTCAATGTCATATCTTCTAACCTAAATTAGCATCAAATTATTGCAATTGTACTTACAAGAAAATACCCGATGAAAAAGAAAGTGGTAGCAATTAATATTCGACTCTTTGTTTACACCGAGGAGATGAAAAATTTTCATTTTATGCCCTATGTAAAATCGTCCGTTTATCTTAAATCTAGAAAATAGCGACTGGATTGCATTTTTATCGGTGATGCGAAGTTGCCGCGTTTATTGAATCCGAGGTTGGCGCCCCCGAGGAGGGTGGGAAACCAGGGGGACGTGGACCCAGAACCCAGGATCGTTTCGGGGTGGCGGCGCAGCGCCAGCGAAAGATTAGCCTGACACATGGCAGCGGAGATTGTAAGCGTGGGTTTACTGCGACCGCGAGCACCGCCGATTGCCAAGCCGCGTCTACGCCTCGCCATAAGTCTGCCCTCATGCGCGACTCGACACCCTCGGGAGCCCGTTACGCGCCCTGCACCCCGTGGCGTCGGTTATCGGCCGACCTGCAGCGCGGCTCGATCCGGGATAACCATCGAAAATTCCCATTTCCGGGGACCGGGGGAACGCGGAGGAACCGAAGCTTTATCGCGCATGACTCGATACTTTGATCGCACCGAGACTACCGAATCAAAGTTTACGTGGGTGAGGGTGAAAAGTTGGAACGCTGTGAAAAATTTCATTTGTTACAGTAACTAGGAAAGTTCAGTGAAACAGGTATCGTTAAAGAAACTGTTTGAATGTTGTTGGGATTACGGAAAACGAGGTACAAGTTACCATTTTGCGCTATTGTCGATCCTTTTTTTATAATTGCAACGCGAAATCAGTTTCTGAGGTTTACTCTAGTTTTTTAGTTAAAAAAGGCTTTAACGACAATTCGTTGTCGCACGAGCATTAAATTTTCGCAACAGATGCAAGAAAATATAGTAACGGTGATCGTAATGAGAGAGAACAGTAACCGATACTAGACTTTCCGGCAACGGCTAGAAAACTAATTTTCATTTTCTACCTAGAACTGTATTTTTCGATTATGGTAAAAAATGAAAATAGTTAAGGACTGAGCGGTGATCGGAACTAAAAATTTCTCTCGGTGAAGGATCGATATTTGGAAGTTTCAAACAGGCGAAAATAGAATAACGAAAGATGCATTCTTAGAAATCTTAATTTTCGAAAGTGTCACTGATTGGAATGATCGTGAAATTCATCTTTCGTTATTTTATTTTCGCTTCATCGAAATTTCGATATATCTTGACCATTTCAAATATTGATCCTTTCTGATGACTGAAAGAAATACTGTCCCCGAAATATTTTTATTTTTATTTATTACTATTACGCGTTAAACATTGTCGCGAAGCAAAAAACGATCCTGATTTTTGTTCCACCGATTCTTACTTGTACATTAATTATGGGAAAGGAAACGGTTGTGTTGTTGGGTCTTAAAATTAATGTGCAAATTTAATCGATCTCAAATCCCTCGGGAGTTTTCTCCATCGCTGGAAATAGTCCGGTATAATGAATTCCATCACCTTCCACGGCACTACATCGACTTTCGGAAGTACGTATTTACATGACAAAAGGAGGTCCTTGAAAAATCCTGTGCCGTCGAGGCTTTCCTTGGAGAAGAAGGCCTTCGATTTTCCCATCGAAACTCGGAGAACACTTCCGCTTCCTCTTCCTCTTCCTCTTCTTCTTTTTCTTCGTCTTGCTCCTTATGGTTACATCCTCTTAGCGGTGAGTGCCAAGAATGCCGAGCTCGTCGTTTCGCTAAGACCCTTGTGCTTCTCTTGGCTCCGTGGAGGTTCGAGTAGTGTTTCTTGCCGCATAAAGGAACGCGTTGCGAAGAAGCTCGAGGAGCACGGTTATCAATTTCAAAGTTTTCACCGTCGGGCGGGTAATTAATTCCGAGTTTCCTTGGCTGATCGGATTATTAGCTCGTGCGAAACAATGGACCGGTGTAAATCTCCGAGACTTACCGACCGTTGGCTCCGCCTTCCGTGAAACGAGGCGAAAGATAACGAGACAAATCTTTACTCAGTTAAGATATATATATATATATATATATATATCACTCGCTTTTGCCAAAATCCTCAGGGAAAAGAAGAGGTGCGTTGCGATATCTGGGTCGAATTTCCTTCGACCACTGAGTTCGAGTTTATTCCGACGTCGAGAAAATGAAAAAACGAGCCAAAACGAGGAAAATTGTTAGCACCATTGATAAAGTGCTGAACCCACGTGAAATTGTCGAGACTCCGACGGTGCAAAGTTCCGAATCGTATGAAAATGAAATATGAAATTTTCTAAGACATTCAAAGAGACCCGTATTTCAGAATTTTTGCGGAAAAAAATGTCTGCAAATAGTACAGGTATTCTAATTTCCCCTCTAAAATGTCGTTTTTCAAACTTTCAAATTTCAATTATGCATAGCTGTAAAACGGATTGATGATGATCTGATCAACTGTTTTGCGAAATCTCATAAACTTTTCGAAAATCACTACATACTTTGTTCAGATCGTTTATAGTTCAGGACGAATGGGCGAATATTGTTGTTCGGTGAAAATAATGATTTTCCTGCGAAGTGTGACACGTCAAATTTGTATTAAAACAAATGTACAATCTCCAGGTCGTATTGATATTGTATTTTTCAACATTTTTGTGACATTCTCCACTCATTATTGGCCGATGTGAATGAAGTTGTAATTTTTGAAAAATTTATTACGAAATAACGTACAACTTGTAGAAACTCGACTGAATCCGTCGATTCTTTCCACAGAGTTATAATAAAGGAGTTTCAAAGTTTCTAAAAAGAAAAAAAGATGTTTCTTTGGAAAATTTTCCATAGCCGTACCAGTCGTGGGTAATACACGGGTATTTTTTAGAGTTACAAAATTAATGACACTTTATTTCCAGATGACTTTTACATGATGTTGAAAAGTCGTTTAGTCTACGAGTTGAATAAATCTATTTTCAAAACTGGAACATGATCGCTGCGTTAACACAACGCACCGTCAGCATGAGGGACGTTCAAGAGTCCGTGACACTTGACCGTCGGAACTTGTACAGGTTGTAATTACAAACCAGTTGAAGTAGCTGCACCCTCAGCCGCAGCTGAAAATCCATCTTGAAAACAGTCGGGGCTGTTGTTTGTTAATCGATACAGGCAAAATGTTTAAACGTGGCGTCCGGTGAGGCGCCAGTCACGATTCCGGGGCAATCTTATCGCCAGTGAATAACGACGTAATTACAGGCAGCACGATCGCGATCAAGGATCGAGAGCGGGCCGAAGATCCGATCCCTCGATTCCGATCCTCCTCAGATGCTGCGTGGTCCGGTTCCCGCAGGCGATCCAACGAAATCTGGAGATGCCACCTCGAAAGTCCGGAAAAACGCGGGGAACTCGAAACGGAGGATCGAGACCGCAACGGGAACGAAACACCTCTGAAGTCCCGAAGTCTTCTCAACTGTTGTTGTGCCCGTGATCACTCAGGCATGCTCGGAGTCGATGTTGTGGTCCGGTCACCGGAATTACTTTGAATCTCTGGACGCCAAGCGCTTGGTGCTCCGTCATCTATACAGATCTAGATAATTCCCGCTCCTTCCTCTGGCCACGGGAGAAAGGTAGAACTCATGGTAAGAGAGAGAGAGAGAGAGAGAGAGAGAGGTGGAAAACAAGCCTGTCTTCCTCCTCGGAGAGAATTAGGCGGGGAACGAGATAGGCGACCCGACCCGACCCGACCCGGCCAAAACCACCGGAGCAAATCTCCGCCGGTACAAACTCTCCGACTGACTGAAGTCGACCAGAGTTGCTGCAGACCGAAAACCTGCCTTCCTATAACTCCACGCTCTATCCTCAATTCGTCCCTGTTCATCACTGCAGTTCATTCGGATTTACGGTTTCGGCCACACCGCCAGTGGTACCGTCATGTTTCTTCCCGCTGGGATAGCTGAGCCTTGGAGATTCACGACACTTCGTGAGCAAGCAGTTGAAAGTGTACAACCAACTTCGTTCCCAGATTGAAGCAGATCCATAATTTCATTCCGGACGATCGTTGACGGAAAGAAGGACGACTTGCGATGGTTTTTAGCGGTCAAAGGCGCCGAGTCGAACTGGTAAATGGAAACCGTCTTACGCTGACCGAGGTCATCGACGAGATGTTACCAAGTCGTGTCCCCTCAAGGGGACCACTTTACGTCTCTTAAATATGTCAATTACATCGACGCACGAGCACCTTTCCCGATCCTTCCCCTTTCCAACGAGGATGTCGAGGCTTCTCTTGCTCGCTCGTTTTGCCTCTTGTAGTGACATGGTTGAATCCACCAGCGGTTCGCACGCACGCAGACGTGGATCGCGGATACGGTCGAGCGGAGACTCGGACGAACCGAGGCGAGGTGATCACGAATAATAATTTACAATTAGCGCTGGCCATTTCTGTGGCAATCGCTCGCTGGCCAATCGGAGGACCGTGGGTGTCAACCCGGAGACGAGGCTCACGATTAGAGCAGCGACGATGCGCGCCGGCGGGACTCGAAACTCGTTTTACGTTTTCCTCATCCTTCTTCTCCCTTCGCCCATCCCCATTCAACCGTCCGATCGCTTGCTCTCCTCTTCCTCCTCCGCCATCGCCGAATCGCCTGGGAATCCGTTTAGCGAACGGTCGATCAAACCCATCGCCATTATTTCATCTCGTCCTTGAACAGGTCTAGCATGTGGAATCCCGAGGATCATGGTTCTGGAAATGGGTTATTTTCATTGCCCTTCAGAACCCTTCAAGTTTTGCACCATGTTTTACTACTTGTTTCAGCGTCAGCCCCAAACTTCTAAGCTCTTCTGCATTCACGTCATTTTCTAGTTACAGACTCTCCTAAGAAGTTCTGAAAGCTCGAGTGATTTCGTCGACCTTGAACATGGTACCTTCTCAAGTTACACCCACGGTCAGCTCGATTATTTCATTGACGGATAAATAACAGACATGCGAACGGATGGATGGATGACAAATTATTAGCTGACGTACCCACCGTGGTCGTAAACCCACGAGTATGATATGTAACATTGCGCACGTTACCGTCCAGGGGAAATTACGGAGTTTGAAGAGGCGCATTAGGCGACTCCGTGCATTCTGCAGACAGTCTGAATAACACAGTTTAATAGAAAATGTCAGGGAAGCGACTTTGTATTCCATGAAGAGGCACCACGGTGCTTGCTCCAGTTCCGTCCCTGCCCTCGACTCTTACACGCGACGCGATGTTTGAGTTTTCGTCCTCGCTGGCTCTCTCTGTCGACGAATGAATTGATCGAACACCGATGTCACCCTGTGGCATCTTCGGAGTTTGCAACAGCGTAAAACTTTTTCAAGCTACTTGTCGTCCTAAGACACCCGTCGACTCTCCACAAACCCAGGCTTAATCCTGCAAATCAATACCGACTTACGCGGTACACTTATAACTGCTTTCGAAACAGCGATGGCTGTGGGCTCGTTGGTGAGTTTGGGCAAGTTTCTGAAATCAGAAAGTAGAGTCCATTCGACAAACTATTGTAATTTTACGAGAAGCGGTTGTTGTCTTGGAAAATGTCTGACGAAGTCTTGAGGCAGTTTAATTGATACCAGACGAGGTTCTCACACGGGTATTGATGGGGACACGTTGCGACGGAAGCCACATCCAGTCCCGATTAGGGTTTCGACACTCTGAAGGGTTCTTGGTGAACAAATTTTGGGACAGGAACGGTCGTAGCCTTCGCTGCATCGCAGGGAGATATTCATCAGAGTTTCTGTCAAGGGGTTGGTTAGCTGCGGACTCCCTCCTGCACTGTGCCACGGTGAATCCCCTCAAAACTATTCACGCACCGTCGGTTATATACGTGAATTTAGGAGCTGGCAGTTCCGCTCACGCAACTTTTCAAAGCTTACAGCCAGGAATGCGGAAAACATCGGGGGACCGACGGTTGCGTTGGCGAGACATAAATTTTAATAAGATGCGCGAGGCTGGTTTCAATTTCATCCACCCGAGATGCACGAAAAAAAACGAGGAAAATCTTCACGGGAGAAAAACCGTCAAAAACATGACGCCACTGTGCGGATGAACGGATTCAACGGACAAGCGAATTACCCTTGCTCCGGTTAACCGAAACACGAAAAACTTACTTCATGGACGCTCCGAGGAGTTATTCTAATTAGTTTTGGATGCCCGGCAAAGTTCAGCTTCGTTGTTTTCCACTTTTTGTGTCCTCTGCAGAAGATTGTACATGCAAAACAAGTTGGGAAATAGAATGGCTTAAGAAGGATCAGTTCTAGAATTTACCGCTATTCCTGTCAGTTGTGAAAGTAACAATTTTAACAAACAGTTCAAAAAACTTTTCATTCATGTTCAAGCTGATTTTCTTTGAAAACCGATGAGTTCTAATACGAATGAAGCTGAACAAATGAACCAAATTTAACCAAAATCCGTTTATCCGTTTTCAAATTATGGTTGGACAAGAGACTCAACATTTTTGTAAATATTTTAGTAACGGCTCTACCGATTTCGCTTAAAATTGATTCAGCCTTGAGTCAAACAGAACTGTTAAAATCCGTTGTGTCAGTCCGGAGATATTGTTGGACAAAAAATTCATCAAAGATCGGAACATCGATCTGAAAATGGTCGGAAGTGATTATCCGTATCCGAAAAGGTCGAGTTTCAGTAAAAACGGAACTTTTAATTTCCAGGGCAATTATGATAAATCTTTCGTTCTCCGATCACAGAGAAACGGGAAGTTGGAAATCACTCTTCAGGACAAAAAAATTGAACGGATGAACGAATCGCTGTAGTTAAAGCCGTTCATCGCTGGGTTAAACACGGTTTAAACTACGCTCGCGATCCTAAACCGATTCTCAAGCGTAATATCCGCATCTCGCATACGATGTTGGAATCGTTTGGTTATAGATATTAGTTTAACGAACCAAGCGCAAACGTAATATTGCGGTGGATAGTCGATCGGATATTTAGTCAGGAGATAGAACCATGCGACCCTGTACTGCGCCCCAATCCCAATCCCAATGCGTCGATGCATCATCCCTTCCCAGCATATACCGGGTGTCTAGAAGCAAGTCGGCACTTGATCCCACTTCTTTCCAATCTACCTAAACAAATTTTCCAGCAGAAGCGTGCGGCCAATGGAGTCGTTACGACGTTTCTCACGTTTTCGGGTCTCTTTCGCTCGCTTCCAACTCACTCTTGGACCCGGCCAGCGCTCCAAGTGCCGCAATCTTTCCTGGAAACTGACGAGGAACACCCCGTCGATGATCCCTGGGGCCAAGCCGACGGCTGCTATCTCCGACCGGACACTGACCACCCTCGACATCCCGATATCTCCCTGAATCAAGGGGTTCCAGTCAGCCGGGGTCGCGGGCATGGCTACCAGTTTGCAGACAATTAGTTCTGGCAGTATTGGCTGAGCACTAACTTCTGCTCGAGGATACGGTGCCCCGGGTTCTCGTCGGTAAACAGCCATCGTCGCGTGTTTCTGGTGCGTTTGGCAGGCTTGTCAACCCGCGTTATTCCTCCGCGTCGAAAATTGTTAAGTGAACTGCTTCCGATACATCCTCTGATCTTCAAAGATGTACCCGAAATTGTTGTTCGCGGGCCTTCATTTCAGATGTCAATTAGTACCACGAAGAGCAGCTTTAATGAGTTTGTTCCCTATATCCAGATAATCGATTCCTTTCCGCCTCGGTGGATTGGCTGGCAGGAACAGCAACGCGATCTGTATGACCCAATCAGAAGTGAGCCGCTGCGCCGTTGAACCGCGGCAAGGAGTTGATCAGGTTATGTCAGAAACGTATTTAGCGAGATCTCGGAAGCAGCGAAGAGGGACTCGAGGGTGTCTCTTGTAGGCTGTCGACCTGCGTTACTCGGGATTCAGGAATTGTCGGCGTAGAATTCCGCTGGGTGATATATTTCCAGTAATCGATATAGTTGAAATTCGAACGTTCCGAACCCTCGCGAGTTGAATGGTATTAGTTTTAATTATAAGGTGGAGGGCTGTGGCAGTCGCACGGAAGATGATAGGAGGCATCGGGCAGCCGGTAGAGGCAGCAGTTACGCTTCCTGCAGGTATGTAATTACAGGTGCTCTACACGAACCCGGATCGTCGCAAACTCTCTTGCTTCGATAAACTCACAATTAGTAGCGTAATAACTCGCGTATTGCGTCGGTGTTGGGGCGTCGAGAAGGGTCGATGCCGAGGAGGATTGGATCGAGAATACAGCTACGGTGGTAGAAATTCTTCTGGGAGGGGGAAAAACCGGAGCTACGGGGAAAGGGCTGGAATTAGCGCGAAATTCTCGTCTTTTGTTTCTGTTTTTTATTTTTATTTTTTTAGTAGTTTTTACATTCCAGTTCGCGCAACAGTTCTGCACAGCGAGAAGTTCCACTTTGCACTTGCTACGAATTCCGTAATTTCTCCGGTATTTTTTGCACAGTCACTTGTACCGCGTGTGCGTGTGTAACTTCGCACAATCACACGCCCAGGCACCGCGGTTCCCGGAAATGAAGATACCGTCGGAATCGGTGAAAAGCGAATTTCCGCTAGGGGGGGAAACTCTTTCGAGATCAAGTCAGCCGATCCGGCGACGCGTCGAGGGCGTCGAGATGGAGTTTCAAAATTAATTGAAATATGCTCCGAGCTATTTCTCTCCAACTTTACACCCCGGGTTTGATAAAAATGAGGGAAAAAAAATAAAAAAAAAACGCTCAGTTTTCATAGGGAAATGAAAAAACACTCGCTACGGATAATAAAAATACGACAGAAATTGAATTTCACAATGTTTTATCAGGCGTACTAAAAGAAAATTTCCAATTCTCGTTATTGTACAGTACATCGACTGTTTTAATTTTCCTTTACGTTTGGTTTTTCAATGAAAAAACCGCACCGTTCATCCAATTACTATAAATGATACCTCATTTCGTTCGTGTATTGATCGTCTGCTAATAGCATCAACTCAAATTTTTATTCATCTCTTCAAGTGATAGAGAAACCGTCTCATATAAAATCAATACTACCTTGTACGTAATTAACTAATCCTCTATTTTTGAATCTACTCACTGTGTGAAAATCTGTGTCAAGTGATTGGAGTAGAATCCCAATTCGCTAAAATTGGACAACCTGTGCGAATTTAGCAATAAAACGTGCGCGATAATGTGAACCATTTCAAATTACAATTTATCGAACTACATATTTCGATACAAAAAAATATTTCACCGTTTAAAAGACAGTTTTCCGATAAAACTTATCGGAACTTCATCCGGTTATTGATTCCAAGCTTTCGACACTTGGTTGCCCGAACTTTACACCTTAGACCGTATCAAAAAGTTCGACTATTTTAGTGTCAAAAAATTCGTTTCAATTGACGGAAGAAGAAAATGCTGTCCAAGCTTGAGCTCTTAGTATCATCATTAAGTGAACGATCGCAATGTTTTATTTACTATTTAAATAAAATGTTACAAAATTCGAAATTATAAAAAAAAAGAACATTCTCGTCTTGCTTAAACGAAAAATCTTAACGTCAATGACATTTGGAACAATATTTTCGATTTCATTTTTTTACACAGTCCGGTTCACCTAATAAATCTTTACGATATCTATTTCACCGCGATAACTCGCCAAAGTAAATAAATACACGACCAGTTCCCATGCAACCCGTTTCAACGGGCGAGTGCAGCCACCTCGAGGCCCCCCCGAAAGGATCGAGGATGTCTCTCTGCTCCCCCCTGGATCTCCAGGTGTGTCTGGTCTGGCCCAGTGGAGCGTGCCGCGTGGCCGACCTCCGGCGGTTCGCCCTCCCTGCTATTGTCCCGTCCGCGCGACGCTCCGCGGCTCCGAGACGGCCGGGGGTTGCGGCGTCGCGACGCCGACGGTGTCGGGCTCCGGGAGGCCGTCGACGACCTCAGCCGAGTGCCGGGGCGACCGGGCGACGTGCGCGACGCGGCCGACGCACTCGAGACGCCGGCGTACTCGGCGACAATAATTTATCCGCAGGCACTCGGGCTCTCTGACCACGATAACATCACACTTCACGACCGAGTAGGCAATCACACGGAGATCGACTCGCTCAAGTTCGCCGCCTCCCGCTTTCAGCGGGGTTCAACCAGGGTCGAAACGCCGTGCAACGCCTCCGTTTTTTCTCGCTCGAGGCTCGGCAATTCACCCCAAACTCGCGAGTCGCACTTCGTCTCTCAATTTTCAAAGCCTCGGCCTCGAGGATGTCTTTTCAGGAGGTTAACGCGCAAGGTCGATACAGGGCGAGACTAAAAAAATTTTCTTAACCTTCGGAGTACGCATCTAATCACACTTCGATCACCGTACTTGCACCCAGTGCTTTTTTCACGGTTCACCGTTTCAGAACTGCTCGTCTCGTCGACTTGAAAAAATCGTTAGATATTCCTCAAACATCGCAGAGTCGATCCCCGTAGTTCAAATTCGTCTTCGGAAATATTAAATCCTACACATAAAAAATCCTAAAATTTTTCTAAATTCTAAATATTCATATTTTGGGTAAAAATTTGAAAGAATTCGCGTAAAATGATGGTTAACGAAGAGAAGGAACTCGCTCGTTTTCAAACAGTATAACCAGCATCACCGATTATCGATTTCTTCAGCCCAGCGAATGTATACAATATGATACATGTTACTTTTTAAATATAAAAAAACGTTGCACAACGACAAACCATTCATGGTTTCCCGGATTGATTTACGAACATTAGAAACATTGAGCTGGGCTGGAATCCGGACCGATATGAAACCCACTTGAAGCGAGTTTCGAGTGACGCGGGGTTAAGTAGACATTTTATTACCGATTTACTGCCGCGTTTGTGCAATGTCAGTTTTAAAATCGGATTTAACGATATAAAAACCCGACCCCGCATCGAGTATGTGTAATATAAAGGTATACCGAATTTTCTACACCGCATTTTTACCGGTCGAGAGGTTACGGATATATACAGGTATGCGCGTATAATATCATCCTGAAACAAACGTTGTATAGCTATACGTTTTGAATCGATGAATTCCTCTTTCTAATCCCAAAATGACTTACGACCGAAAGTGAAATTCGTGAGCCGGAATGCTGCTGCTGTTGCAGCAGCCAGACTCGCTCTGTTTGATCTCTTCTCACGGAGTTGCCGCACAGGGTTTCAATATAACCCGCGTAACTCGGCGGCGAAGTCGAAAACTCGACTCCCTCTTCGCGGCATACATACTCAATATAAATTCAGTGCCTTGTGCATTTTCCAGCGACTTTGAATCTCACGTACCTACCTATGCAGTGGGGTGTTTTAAATTTTTCAACTTTTTTCCCAAGTTACCACTCGAAATGTCTGTGACAAATGCTGTAAAAAATAATTATCGTAAAACCCGGAAGGAGTTGGAAAATATTTAGAGATTGATACTTTTTGTTTACTTATGTTTACACCTCAGGGACTTCCGTGGTTTGCCTTATCGATACCTTTTTCATCCTCGAACCTGAGCTACTTTAGCTTCCTTCGTCACCGACTCGACGTCGCTTCCGCGTTTTTTGCACGATTTCCGGCAAATTTTTTTTCTCCTCCTTCCCTCTCTTTAATGACAATCATAATTGTTATTAACCATGTTTTTTTCTCCCTTCACTGGACTTCTGTCTTTCGCGACGCGAAAGAAACGGCCGAACGGCGTTTTACTGGTTCGCCGCGGTCCTTCGGTCGCCTGTAATTATTAGTTATTACGAACCGCTGCTACCGCTGCATGTGACTCGAGATGCGCTGCTCAGTTCTCTCCGTGCGAGCGTCATTGTGCCTTGTTGCGGCTCGTTGCCGGCTGACCATTAATTAGTACCTACGCTACTACTTTTTGTCAACCCTCGACGCGGGAATCTTTACATGCATTATGCACGTATAATAAATACACACATGCCCGTTCGTCTCTCATCCAGCCTTATACGCGTATACGAGAAAAACCGGTGCGGGCTATCGAAAATAGGGGGGGAAAAACAGCCAGTAATAAAAATAATATACATAAATTTGAATCGGAACGATTTATTGTTTTACCTCAGACTTACTTTGACAAGTAATCGATAACTTCGTTGAAAACTGACGTCAACAAACTCATTTATTTCGATTCGGATAGAATCTTATGCCGATTTATCGCCCCAGATGTAGGTATTTGACCTTTAATCGCGATTTGTATTTATAAAGTCGCGTAAACATATCGAAAATGTCCGTTGAATATGTTAATATGTATATTTTCTTTTTTTTTTTTATTGCACTCGAGAACGGCTCGATTCATCGCGATAATATTCAGACCGAAACTGCATATATTCTAAAAACTTGATCAGCGTTGATTTTTAACTGCCAAACAAGTTTGCGGTGCGCGATTTTCAGCGTGGGAGAATGCTCGCGGCTCCACCTGCCGGTGGCGTCTCGAATCGTTACGTCTGGATGCCAGGAAAGCTGTAGATTATGTATATACATACCTGTACCAGATGCCGCGGGATGCCGAAGATTCTCGTTCGATTAAAACCACGGTGAACAAGGTGGACGGAGAACTTTTCGATGAAGGTGATTTGTCATCATTTACCGTCTGCGATTCTATCAGGAATGTCTCGCTCGATTGTTCCATTGGTAGGAATGAGACGGATAGAGAGAGAGAGAGAGAGAGAGAGAGAGAGAGCGAGAGAGAAGTGACGAAACGTGACTGCGTGTGTAATTTGAAAGATGATTTTCTTCGGTGAAAAAGGAAGGAAGAAAGAAAAAGATATCGAATGAATAAAAATTCTCCATACCGCGGTCAGGCGTGTGGCCGTGGGGAACATCGATAAGTGTTCGTATGTTCCGCATGTTTCTATGTTTGTACGTGTGCTCGTGGCTCGTCACGAAGTTCACCGATCGCCCAGAGGGGAAGTTGCAAGGCCCGGAGATACATTACGCTCGGTTGACGGTCGTTGAGTTTTCTACCTGTAGCCGAGCAGCTGAGTTATACGGTTACGCATGCGCCAGTGTGAGAATATCAATTTCTCATTAATTGCGGTATACCCTCGAGTATTCCCTACACGGTCTTATCTGACCGTTTACCGTCCAACGGGACGAGGTCGCGTCTCACCGCGGACATTTGTAGGAGTGGAGATGCGGAAACGCGCGACGGTAAATCGGGATATTTCTCGAACGTGCGATCAATCGAGAACTATAAAATACCGAGACTCGACGATGGCTCCGTAAAGAGTCTGGTCGGGTGTCTTTTTTTTTCTTCCCTCCCCCCTTCCGAAAGCGAAAGCTCTCGCTCAGGGAGATAAATAAAAGGGAGAAACGCTTCGAAACGCGGTAAGGAGTCCATACGAATTCAGAGCTGCCGGTGGATTTCGGTGAAAACATACATCCGCATCCCACGAGCGTCCCGCCCTCGGGCCACCCTTACTGGGACCAATGGCGGTGGCGCCCTGGGTTCGTTTACATAACGGCTATGCAAAGACCACCGGCGTTTGTGCCTTCTTTCGGCTTCACCGGGATATCGGGGCTGCGGGGAAGAATCTAGAAATCCCTCTGGAAATATGCCAAGAATTACCGCTTACGTTTCTTCATTTCTCTAACGTCGTAGATACGTTATTTCCCATCCTCTTCTCATCCGCCTGCGCGCGTCTCGACGTGATTTCGAACGCCTCAATTTCGATCACGGAATCGTTCCGTAAGGTGGGGAGGAAAGTATTTTTCTCAAGCGTGTCCGGATCCGGTTTCTCTCTTCCTCTTTATCTCTTTCGTCTAAACTGAGGAAAAACCGCGGGGTTTCCAACGGCGTTGAAATATACGGTCAAAGTTTTCCGCGGTAAACTTTTCGCCAAACAGCACGAAATTAAACGAAATCGTTGGCCTTAGAGAATTCCATAACGCGAGTGTAATATGCAATATCGTAAAGAAGGCCCCTTTTTTTTCTTACCGCCGTTTTATTTCCCTCCTTCTTCTTAACCTTAACTTTATCCTCCTCGGTGCTCCAGATCCTCCTTCAGCATCACACTTATTCCACACTTTCACCTCACAATTTTTAACCACATTGCAATATACAAGAGACAGCGCGTAGTAAACTCTCGCTAAGTTCCCACCCGCGGGAGAAGTTACGGAGCTGCGTACAGCTTGCCTACCGTTACAACGTAAAACCAACAGTGAAATTAGAAATAATATGCAAAATGTGAAGAGACCTTTCACCGCTAATGGTCACGCGGCACTAAACGTTACACCCCTGCATGCCTACTCAACTCCGGAAAAGCTCGAGCTTTTCGCGGCAGTCCGGCCATCATCGGGGTATGTATGTAGAAAATCTTGAGTGAGATTGCGCAGAAATGTGTGTAATTTAAAGGGTGTAAGCTGCTGTCACTCCGCAGGGTGTGCGGATTACGCGGGTGCTTGAGTCGAGATAAAAGCACAAAACACGTGCTGACGGTACGCGAGATCATAAACAATCGGGGATGGGCTTGACAAAGGCTTCTTCTCGTCCCACGGCTTCTACCCATTATAAAAAAAAAAAAGAGGCGCACGACAATTTTAGCGGGAATTTTTAATCCCGGAGCCATTCGAAAAGTTTTACGCAGAAAATTCCTTTTCTCAGCTTCGCGTTATTCGTATAACGTACCTGCCTACCTCGCGCGCCTTTGACTACGTCGATTCGGGGCCTCGGATCTAATTTCTCAAGGATCTTGGTAGCTCTCTGCCGTTTAATTAAACACTCGTTTAAATTCGCGCCCGCGGGACCTAAAAGCGCGGCTCTCATTCAGACTGCGTCCGCACGTCAGGGTGTTCCCCTCTCCCCTCCGGCCACCGTCACAAAGCGAAACGCGATACATACAACGGAAAAAGACACCCACTCCGGTTTTAGCATTGTATAATAAAACGGGGATAGGTATAATGAATATCCCGGAATTCATGGTGGAGCTGCCGAACACGCAAGGGCAAAATACAAAGCGGAAAACAAAAAGCACGGTGAAATAAGGAGGAAGAACGCCGAAAGAGGGAGAAAATACGGTTCAATCTACTAAATGACATCAGGCCTAAGTAGCCTGCTAAAATTTATCAGAATATTACCTACAACGAATTGGTCACGAATGTGGGCAGAGCCCGACTCTGCTGCGTTGGGTTGACCAACGTTGTAAACGGTCATTCGTACCTCACGTCAAGACTCGACCCGGCAAGTAATTACAAATGACTTCAAGCTACTCCGTGAGATTACTCTCGTAGTCTCGAACCTCAATTGTCCAAATATCCTCAAGTTGATTTAGAAGATTACCGACAGAACCTACTGAAGGTACGAACAGTACCTACTTTGCTTACAGTGCCTGAATCCCTGCAGTCTGGATTTTGAAAAAAGACAAACGGTGTGAAATGAAAGCCGAACTACCGAACCGTAAACATTTCTTCGAGCTCTGACAATGAGAGTAACCGAAGCTCTCCTTCGAAACGAATAATGAAAGAGGTGGACCATCTTTGAGACTTTGAACCATTCAAACGGTCATATTTGGTCCGGTGGAGAGACGAGCTGCGGTCGATCAGGGTTAATGTGAAGCTCCCTGTAGAAACTCGGATACACGTAATGTTGACGTGAAAGTAGGTGTGTGAGTTATTAGCTCGTGCGTGTTGTTTTGTAGGGTACGGGGTCCCTCAAGAACGGTTTGTCTTGCCGTCTTCCCGCGGGTAGGCAGATCCTATACCCTGTAGGTACGCCGCTCTTCTGGCACCGCGTGTCTAGGGTGAAACCCGGGAACGTTACATTATCTGAATTATACATTATTACAGTCGGTCAGTCGCGGCAAGGCTTTTGTTGGTCATTTGAATAATTACACGGGACGGTGAACAGGGTGGTTTTTCCACTTTTTTGCTTTTTTCTCCTTCCTCCTCCTACTCTTGTCTTGTAGTTGTTGTTTTCGATTCAACTGTTACTTCACCTCGTCCCTATCCTCTCTCTTCCATCCACACATCGCACGCCGCTTCTCATTCATCTGTTACGTAATTGCTCGGACGTTTTTTCACGTTATCCTCGTACCATCGCTTCGGTATACAAGGTATAACCTACCCAGAACTCGACAACCCCAATCATTATCAAAGCATACGTGTAGTTCGAACGAAACGTATTCACAACCAACGACTCAGTGTTCAATATCAGCGTCAGAGTTGCCGCGGTGAAGAGTCCAGCTGCAGAGGAGTGAAAGAGACGGAGAAAAAGGAATGATTTTCTGTTTCAAATGTACGACGAGAGCCCGGATTGTCCTCGAGACTAACACAGCGGTATACCTACGGCTCTTCAACGTCAAAAGTCAACGGGGACCCGCGCGATTAAAGTTAAAGGACCCTGTACGGGGCTCGTTGAAACCACTCGGAGGTGTTATACTTGTTTCTTTATCCTCCTTTTTTTCATACTTTTCCGAACGGCATTGTTGCCCCGCGTGTTCAATTCAAGTCCTTCGCAAAACCCATTCAGATGACCCTCGCCATGCGGCACGTCACAGGCTCGTCTCATGGCCTCGAGCGAAACGTCAGTTACACTGCACTCCACGCGTTTCTGCACCATTATACGACATTCTCCATTGCAGTAACATCATGCATACATGCGCCTTGTATTTTTATATGTTTTGTTGTTTTTTTTTCCCCAGTTGTTTACGTACTTCACGTTCTACGCCATCGTAATTATTGTGAATTTCGCGGAGCCGTGGTTATCTTACTTTACTTTCTTACTCTCTGTATCAATCTTTTTTCTCCCTTCCCCTGCTTTCATTTATTTATTTTTTCATCCCGCTCCGCTAGCTTATTATTTATGACGTCATCGCCACCGCGGTTATCTTGTCACAGAGGATTCCCGAGGGCGTAGTGTTTCCTTGTTTTACACGAATACCCGCGAGTTGAGAAACATTTCCAACGATACAGTTCTCCGCCTGGTGAACGACCATTTCAATTAACGTTTTATCCGTTTTTTAATCCATCCGTGAGCCGCGATTTACTCGCCGTAAACCCCCATTCCCACTCTGGACGAGGGTGAGTCAAAACACAGAAATTACGCGACGCCTCTTCGGTATCGGATGATCATGATTTCGTGTTGAAATTCGAATCCGACTGAAATTGTGTTACGAAATATTATCCGGCCTCTATACTTATCTAGTCTCTAACGCGTTGCCTCGTGGATTTGAGTGTACGAAGCATGGCTCGAGGGGAGCCGAGCGCTGTGCGTGACGGGTGATGCGTGGTCCATGGGGAACCAAGGGGTTCGGCTATGCGGGCATAGCTGCAGGTACACCGATGAAGATTCGGATGAACGTCAACTCGCCCGCGATGAATATACATGCGCCCTATGTATGGAACAATAACTCAGTGGCGCGTTGGTCTGTTTACGCTTACAGGGGATGAAAAGCCTGCACGCCGTGGGTTTCAGCGCACTGGAGGACCGAACCCCTCGCCAAATGAACGGGATGATCCGAGCGAGAGGGAATCGATGCGAATCCAACTAAACGCCAAATTGAACCTCCCGTAGGATGATTGTTTGCTTTTCACTCTGAGGAACGGTAAAAAGAAAAAGGATCGTTTGCGAGGAATCCTTGACAAACGGATCAAGCGGTTATTCCGCTCTTCTGCTCGTCCGCCGTTCTTCGGGGTCTAAGGCACGGCTCGTCGAGTTATCGCGAATGAGACTTACCGGTCTCATTGGAAGACCGGAAAAGACTTGGCGGAGAGTCGATTTACTTCCAATTCTTCAATTACGGAAAGAGCCTGACTCTGGTCTGAAATAATATTTTCGCGATGAGTAGGTACGCCTGTCTACCCTTCGGTGGTACGATTTGACGCGGGATTGAACGTCGGAGGTTGCGGACGATGAGTGAGGGTGCAGCACGAAGGGGTTCGCTGAAGTGAACCTCGGGGTGTTTTGATTGCAATCCAGGAATTAATTACCGAGCATGAGCGGGATCTGGTAGGTTGAAAATCTGACGTGACTCCGGTACGAGCCCCGGGCTTACACTCCGCGCTTTACTGGATATTCCGGGAGCGAATAACTAACGGTCAAGGAATTGTTAATAACGAGATTAACCCTCAGGGCGGCCAAATCTCTGAACGAATGAGCGACTTCCATCAGGAACGCGATTCTTGATATCGGGGTTCCTCCTTTCCGAGCATCGGAGAGCAAATACGCGAAAAGCATGATTACCAGTGGTCCTGGGAGTCCTTGAGGTCTTGAAAATGTCCCGTACATGTCCTTGAATTTGTCGCGAATTTTTCACTGGAAGCCATGGAAAAGAGTCGTACGAACCTTGGAAGCGAAGGGGATCGAAGAGGAAGCAACAAGAGAGCGAGGATCGATCTACGAGCTGGTGGGGGTGCAGTGGAACCAAAAATGTGCCCGACAGCCTTCGCTGCACTGGAAAGACGAAGGGACGCCGTACCGTCGGGGTCCAAACTCGTCGGCGCTAACGACCAACCAATTTGTCAACGGCCCTGCACGTCACCCCGGCTAGGCCAGGCATCCGAGGGACTTACTACACGCCCAAGTTGTACAACTTGCCAAACACTCCCCGTCCTACATCCACCCATCACCCCCGCCGTTAACCCAGCCAAACTTCGATTAATATTTCGCTGTATTAATATCCAAACCCAGCCGGAGGTCGAAGGTATGATGTTATTACGCAGGTCTACCCTGCGGTGTTCTATAATGCAGTTTCGACAGTTTAACTCACCGACGAACAGCTTTGCCTCGGTGTGCTTAACACGAGCAGCCATCAATTGTTCGATCAGGCTAAGCCTTTGGTAGTAGTTCAAATCCCTGCTATCTTGCTACAAAGAACTGAACTTAAAGCAGCCAAACTCATTGACTGAAGACGCGAATTCATTTTTCACTTCTTTTTTTGCACCTCTTTTCTTCCTTTTCATCTTAATATCGACCCTAATCTTTTACCTCGCGTTCGCGTTCCTCAAAAGAAGCCCCAACCAGTATTTTGTCCAAATTCCATGGTACTTCGTATGGCATCGAGGCGTTTAGACGTTGACGGTTTCTGCGTTCATCGACACTCGGTAAGCCCAAGCTTAGCGTCGAGCGCGTGTCGCGTTTTAATCTGGCTCCACGTGGCAATGCATGTACGCACACATACTTGAGGATGACGGCGCCGTGAACAGTGCAGCACTGTTCCCCGACTCCTCGGTCGTTCATCCTATGTACCGTGGAGTTCTCACACTGTCTCGCATAAACCGTAGTGAACCTTAAACCGATAAACTGTTGCCCGAAACGCGATGCGACCGGAAAGATCAACATCACGTTTCTCCGCTCGACGGGACAAAAATTTTAATCGATTATCCCTCCGTGCCAACTGCGGCGAATCACAACCGAAATGTTGTGCGTCAAAATGTAAGGAACGTGACGCAACAGTGATCTCGCTTCGAGCACATCGACCTTGAAGGTCCTTGAGCCGAGTGATGACTCGTGGTGATTTCGAGTCGGAGCTGGAGGAGAGAGAGAGAGTGGGACGAGTCTGGATCCGTTAAGGTAAAAGTGGTCCTACCGCTTCGCGAGTTGGTTGTATCGTAAATAAATAAATTGGATAGTTCATAGTGCGGATGGAATCATGGACTGGTATTACGGTGACTCTGATTTGTTTCTGCGAAGCGAATGTTCGTCGTGATCATACGGATGGCAGGAGTGAAAAGTTCGGTCTTGTTACCGAAAGGTTTTGATTCTACACCGCACACTTACTCATGAACTCGGTTCGAGGGGCGATGACATTTGACCATCGGGACTGGTGCTCGTAATTACAACGCACTCGGTCATCGGTCATATAACGCGAGTGCACTTGATAGAAGGTCGCCAAGGTCCAACTGTCCTGTACCTGGTCCTCGAGAACGAGGACCGTTTGTCGACGAGTAATATCGAAGCCTCATGTACCCCGGGATCGGGGGGCGGGATGTGGCTCGTTAGAGACAAAGTTTAGGATTAACTTGACAATCGACCCCTCTTAATAAACGAATTAGTAGGTCGTCCCCATCTTATATCGCATCCGACCTCGTGATCGTTTCCAAGTAGTCAATCAGCCAGCGAACGTCTGTTGCCCGCGGTAGGATCAACGATTAAACTAACGCTGCAGTGGCAGTCCCGTCACTGATTGTTTTGAAGGTTGGGGCACGGGAACAAATGCTCATTGCAGATTACTCAGCGTCACTCACGTTGGCGCATGCATTCGGCGAGGCGGATTCCGAATGCATGCATGCATGAACCGTGGCGCAGAGGGTTGTGACAGTAAATGGCCCTGAATGCTGCCCGGCAGAAGGCTGGAGTGCCGCGTGGATATGACCGCGGGTGAAAATGAGCCCTTGGCTCAGGCCATTAGGGCTCTTAAGAGGCCTTCGCGGAGGCCTCCGTTATCTGGCAGCTCTCTTCGCCTGCCTTGCTCGTTAAACCTCCTCCCGGTTGACCAGGTAGCCGATGGGCACGCGCACGTACTCGCTTAGTATGTATCCCCGGAGATAGGGTCGAGCACTTAAGACGTCATACTTGTCACTTCTCGCTCATTCGGGAACACCGACGATCACTCTCACCCGTTACAACCGCTCATCAATATTGTTACTTCCTGTCCTACGACCGCTCCATGCCGTTACACTGCACTTATTTTTCTTACGCTTCTGCTCGTGCAGTTTTTCAGTTGTCTCTTAGCTTCTTTTATCTAGGATAGCATGGCATTTGGCGACTTTGCACTGCTTCCGTAATCACTCTCGCGTTATAAGTCATGTCGCAAGCCAAGACGCCACCAAGTGTCCAACGGCTGATGAAGAGCCCATTTACCCTCGACCACATCCGACGTTCTCAGCCATTTGGACCTCCGATGTTCTTCCAGTCAACGGCAGCTGCCAGTTCTTATCTTCACTTCACACGTGTATATACATATATAGGTATATGTCTACTTCGGGCGTAGAACGACTCTTGAAATATTTCACCTTATCGGAGGGCTACTGAAAAAGAAGAGCAAACAACCGGGTGAACGGACGGAGGAGATCCAATTCCGGTGAAACTTTGCTCGCTGTGAATCGGTGTGACTAATATTCCGTTGAATGACAAAGAGGGGGGACGAGGATTGTCAATGCTTCGCGTTGACATGACCTGCATACTTGTCATATGATACAAGTAAAAGCTAGGGCCACCAAGGAGTCATTTTCACGATGCAAATTTTTCATTGTTGTTGGGTATATTTAATTGTGCTCAACTGAACCGTAGGAATAAAATTGGGCGAAAATTAATTGCGACAATGAGGTTGGATGAATGAATAATTCAGACGACCATCGCCATGCGTCAGTTTATGCAGTTATACGTATCTACGTGGAACTTGGATGGGTTAAGGACTCTCGATCGTTACGTAAGTCCGGTGAATTTTCACTCCGTACAAACCGCACCAGTCTGGACGACGACGGCGGTCGTAATTTGCGTTAAATTGTTTCATTTGTCGCCCAGCTAGCGTTGGCGGCACTCGTCAATCAGTAAGCCCGCCTTCCCGGAACACGCGGCTGCTGCCTGCAGTTGGTTACACCATCTAAGTAAGCACCGGCAGGGTTGTGGCTCTCTTGTGCGAGTCCGGTGTTGATTCGAAACCGTTTTTCACGCATTAACACTTGACACAGCGTTGGAACACATTAACCGGAAAATCCAGAAAACAATTGTATCTGTAACGCAAAAAAAAAGGAAAACACGAACGAACCGCTTTATGCACTGGCATACCTCCGGTCCTTTCAAAATATCATCCGAGTCCAATTTTTTGCACTCTCTATCTTGAAATATTTCTTCGGGGTCTCTCCGACTCACGAATATCGTAGCACTTTTAGAGAGTGTGTGTGAGAAGGAGAGAAAGAGAGAGAGAAAGAAAGAGCGAAAGAAATTCATACATATATTCATGGTCACCGTGGAACACGAAGCGGTGTGGAGTTACAATTGGTAGACATGTTTTTTTTTAATCTTTTTTTTTTCGTGTTGTTTTGCTGGAATTGGGTTATTTCCAACTCATTTCAGCAGGAGCAATATTGGAATGGATCGTTACTCACTCTACTATTGTTCAATTAATTTTTTCAAGTGTTTCAATTGATATGCCTCTTTAAGTAATGGAAAGAAATACATGATTTATCTATGTAGATTCCATAGTTTATATGGCGATACAGAATCAGTCAGATTCTGTGGAAAAATCCAATGTTCATAATTAGAATTGAGAATACAACGGTGAAAAAAATGAATGTCTTCAGAAGTCAGGATCAATTTTGCAACGTTGAAAATCGAAAGATATCGTGGATGAACGAATGAAGAATTTCGTGATATTGAAAAAAAAAAAACAATAGATTTTGGGAAAATTCAACATACCTCGGCTGAGAAGGTAAAATGTTGTCAAAGTTACAGGTCTTTAATTAACACGGAAAGGTCGATGAAATTTCGTATACAAGTAAGTGTCGCGTAGAATTACTTCGCAAATTAGAAATGGTAGCATTCCGTGGCTTCGAAACGAGGAGATATTAAGAAAGCAGAATAGGGAAAGAGTCGCCTCGACGTCTCACGAAAATTAGCTTCATTACGATTGTTGACAAAGTCTCGAGATGCCAACGAGAAAGACGGTGTGAGACAGAGAAAGAGAGAGAGAGAGAGGGAAAAAGTAAGAGAATAAGACGAACAAGAAGAATGGGAAGGGGGGAGAAGTTAATAGTCGAGGAAAATGATAATTGGAATAATTTGTATACTTATACACACGTATTATACATCCGCTTCTCCACTCTCGGTACTAGAAACTCTGACTCTTTGGAGACTAAGGTGTGGTAAGTACATCAGAGTCAGTCCGTGGTGAATTAGCACTTTCATTGAAAGAGTCGTTATACCGGCAATACCGATACCAGCCAGGATACTGGTTTAATTGAACAAGGTGTTAATTTTCCCGAGCAGCAGCTGAGCGTCCGAGATGGTGCGTATTAACATTGGTATAATCCAATCACCTTTCCATCCATCCAGAAAATCTCTGCAGTGAAGAAAGAAGCACTTCGAAATATCTAATGAGGTTCCGTAACTTTCGAATTAGAGATGTTGAAGCTGACAAGACAATCAGGACCCTAATTTTTTTTTGGGTCTTGAAGTTCTAACTGGAAGAGAATAGCGAACAGGTATTCTCACCTTCGTTATTACCGTCGCTATCGCTATTGTTTTCTTGGCTTCTTGTTCTTCTTCAGCATCGTGCTTGAGCTACAAAGGCTGAGGGAATTGGTACAACACAAGGCTTTCTGCTGCCAGTTTACAGAAACGATTGTGCGGCGTGAGTAAAGCTTGCCTCGAGGTGCCGGTTCATGTTTGCGCAAATGATCTCGAGGCAAACTTGTAAATATAACCGGACAATTATCACGCGTCATTCGACAACTCCACGTGGTCACAATTGAACGTTGTGCGTCAAGAAGCGCCCTTTTAAGTCCGGGAAGGTAGACTAGCATCGGTTTACACGTTCTCCGAGCTCCAAGAGTAGCTTGGCACAATGTGAACACACTTTGCGCGTTGTTAGCGGGTAGCTTTGCAGTAAGTCCGAACAAACAGGCTGCACAGGCCAACGCGGGCAAAGTTGCCGATTCTGAGTCACCTCGAAGTCGTCCTTCCAAGAGAAGTTCAGGCCTTCGAACCGTCCTGCCGAGGTCGGAGACGCGGAGGAAAGAACGAGACCAGCGGGTGAAGCGCTCGAGTAGGTACCTAAACAAAGTCTACGATAGGTAGGTGAGATGGAGATAGACGAATGTCTTAGGAATGCGACTCGGTTCTAACGACTTTCGAGTAATTGTCTTTAGAAAGTCCTCGACCACAAAAATAAAACATAAGTGGCGAGTGCTGATCGGCCTGCAATGTCGCCAGTTGATTGATATTTTTCAAAAATCGGAGTCTCGTGGGTTGCAGGAAATGGATGATGGTGCCTGAGCAACCAGAAGTGAGTGACATGACGCGTCGACATGGGACAGTTAACATAACGCAAGGTGGTGCCAGGGCTTTGACTGCAATCCAGAGGCATCCGACAGACGCGATCGAGGTTCAACCAGTGAATCATAATTCCCACCCGGCTTCGTGAGGTTTTTGAACCTACTCTTCGTACACGTCGTTTGCGGAGGAAGACGAGAGACGCGGAGAGAGAGAGAGAGAGAGAGACATGGTCGAGCCACCGTTCTATGCATTATGCTCGTGACCAGCTGTAGGTTTACAACGCAATGCCTGCAGAATAGAAACGCACGTTGATGTCAAAGTCCTTCGTCAGGATCATTGAATCGAACGCACACTCACACAGACACACATACGAATTTTTACGATGTGACTTATCAAGCTGCCGATCAGCTCGTCCCGTGTTAAACGCTCCTTAATTTTGCTAATTTTGTCTTTTTGTCAGCCACGTCGCACTGTAATATCTGCTAAATATGTTTTGTTCCATTGACCCTCCACGTGTTTCCGAGATACACAAAAAAATTAAAGATCGTTACTGTGTTTCTGCGCAGCAATACGTTAGCGAAGTATTTATACGTAGGTACCTGCTGCAGGCATTACTTATACGCAGATGTTAAGTTTGCGCAAATATTCACTATTGTAGATTATAATTTGACTGAATTCAATCACAATCAACTGCAACGATTCGCATTGTCCGACATTTTTATACCGGCATTCAATTACGGTTGAGAACCGCTTCAATTAGCATCGTTTCCTCACTCTCGCATATCATGCGCGCGGCTTTCCCGCGAGAAGTAGAGAACGCAAAGAAAAGAAGCAAAAAAAAAAGAAAAAACAACGGAAAAAGAAGGTGAAAAAAGCATCAGCAGCAGCAGCATCAAAGACCCGCTGAAACGGATATTTTATTTGCGCCGATTTGCGCGACGAGAGTCCATTTCAGGCTCGTGCAACCCGCTGCAGCGCGGCGTAGTAATAAATGAGCTGAGGGCTTGTTAATTAACAATAATAAGTGAATTGAATTGAATATGATGTGATGAAGTAAACAGTCGCGAGAGAGAAAACAAAAAAAAAAAAAAAAGCAATAACAAAAACGAAATAAAGGTTTCGACAAACGATCTTTGCAATACAAGGCGATGGTTAAATTAAGTTTAGGCAGGTTATAATATGTGTGAAATTTAACTCCGATCGTACCGCGTGTTTTTCACCATCATTTGCCAGCTTGTTCCATGTTTATTTCCAAAAGCGGATTTTACTGCCATCGCTGTGCATGCGCAACACCTGTCATTCGCGTCACATTTTGGCGCGCGCGCGCGCGCGCTTTGCTCGCTTTGCTCGCTTACTCGCCGACTCGCTGGCTCGTTGGCTCGCGCGTGCATCGGTTTACAACGTAGTGGGGAAAAGGAGAAAAAAAATCCATTCAAAGCCCCCCGGGGGCCGATGGCGAGAGCCAGAAGAAGGTTTTAAGGCTTAAGAAACGACGATAACTTACTTCGCGGTAGCCTCCCGTAAAATCTTGGCTCGAGAGCCAATAACCTCGTGCGCTCAGATAAAGATAAAACCTACACACACTTACACACTGCAAAAAAGAAGAAGAAAAAAAACAAAGGACGAGAAACGATTTAGGATCAAGAAGGAGAAATTTTTGAAATAAAAAAACAAATTAATTCAACGAAAGGAGCAAAAAGTGAATAGGAAGCTATAAAAATTTCGCAAAATATCATCCACGAAATTCTGGCACTCGAGATTTTTTTTACTCTCGTTAGTTTCAGCCTTCCGGTCAGTTTTAACAAGACTGGATATGTATAACTTTTACCGAAAATCTACAGCTGCGGTCAATGTATTAGCTAGCGATGACCACTAAGCTAAAAATAATCGATGCATCGATTGATCGAGTCCAAAAAAATAATCAATTTAACCGAAAGTCGATTATTTTATGGTCATTCTTAATTCATAACGAATAGTTATCGTTAATAATCCATAGCAGAAGAAAACGATCCTACACGACTTCGGATTCTGCAACCGAACGGTTTTACAATTTGCCCGAGTAGGCGTACAATATTCATATAATCAAATTGGCAGATTCGTCGCCAAAAGATGTTAACGCGTGATTTTGATTTGAAATGAAAATTTAATAAGCAAAAACCAGCTACCGTAGGACGGGAAAGAATTGTTTTTCTTTCGTTATAGTTTATTTTTTATCTACTTTTTTTTTTGTGATTGTTATTCTTTCGTGTTGTTCCGATTGACTGCGCGGGTCTGAAATTGAGACGAAGTTGAAGTAAGACGCTTATTTTTTCTACTCCCGCGTCTCCTTTTACAGCTGCAGCGGCTTGCATGGTCCATATGGCGTTGATAATTCCCGAGACGAAGTCCTTGCGGGCCTCGAGGACAAGGCCTCGCAATTAGCGTCCAAGTATGCGCATATCTCACGAGGATTTTTCTCTTCTCCCTGCTCGTTGCACGCGTGCGTATGTGTATAAATATATAACACGGTACGGCGAATTATGACAGGTTTTATAGCCCGATGAAAAAAACATGCTAATATTGAAAGATTATTTTTCGTTCTTGCCTTTCTTTGTTCATCGTTTTTTCCTTTCTTCCAGAATATACGCTCGTTCTCACGTTCGCCAAACGGCTTATCCGTTAACTGTTGTTTTCACATTTCGACGCTGTCTCGAATATCGTATATAAAAGAATCTTCGAGTTGAAACGGGTCAAACTGAACGCTCACCGATGTATCAGAGAATAAGAATATAACGACAACGTTAAGCTTGAAATAAAAAAATTGATATTTATCTGCCGGGACTCTGAATGAGCTGAGAAATTGTTTAAAAGAAAAATTTGTCGTAGTAATTTTTTCGTTGTACTAATAACGAGAGAATTTTTGTCAAGATTTATAAAAATTGCGGCAACTCGGAACAGAGTACAAGCGATGTGAAAACAAATTTGAAAACTAGTCAATTTGAAGGAGGAGAGAGGAAGAAGAAAAATTTCAACAATAAAACAAACACTCGGTAAAATTATTTCCGACAGATATACTTGGTCATATATCGCTGTGCAGTTTTTCTTGGCTCGCAGTCAAATATCTTGAATCACCCGTAGGGGCGTTTATGGTGACCCGAGTTGACTTACTTCGGTAGCTAATCCCGCGAATGCGTGTGTTTACAAACAGAGAAGATAAGCCCCCGTAAAATTGCTGGGTTACGCCATAAAACGATGGTTATAACAAACACCCGTTGGTGCAGTGGCAAATCAGAGACAAATATTTCCCCGCGTTTTCCACGGACGATCGTTACTCACGATTTTGTTTGAGAAGTTGTTAAGCACGACGACGTAGCTTCGGATCAAGTGCGTCGTAGCCTTCGATGTTCGTTTTGTGCTTGCAACAGTCCTGAAACGCAACGCAAAGCAAAGTCAGGGTGCTTCGCCCTGTTTCTCCGCGTTTTTGCATCACTCAAACAAAGCCGGTGGGGAAATGAATGAAAAGAAGATAAGAAAAAAATGCAATTTAAAACAAAACAAGATATATAACAGAAAAAATAAATAGAGGGAAAAACGAGGCTCTCGAACTCAGGTGCGTGACGTACGTTCGCCGTGTGAGAGTAAACGAGGCGGGTCTTCTTCCCGCTATTAAATGCAGAAAAAACATCACGGCTTGGTACTTATTATCGTTACACGGTGTCACTGTATTATTGTTAATAAATCTTCAGGCCTTTTATTTCTCCGCATTTTTATTCTTTTTTACATTCATTTGTCACCGCATGCATACGAATCGCATATATATAGCCTCGCGGTGTACACAAATCGTAATTCCAACTGTGGCAATAACACAATGTATTATAATATTATCTCGGTGCAATAATGCATTTCATTTTTTTTTTTTTAATTTTTTAAAAATTTTTTTTTTTATTTATTTTTTTTATTTTATTACACCTCTTTCGTTGCCAACGCTTTGTCCGTTCGTTGTACGAAGATAACAATTGTTCTTTGGCCTTGAAATTTATAAGCTTTTCATACCGCACGAGTGGCGTGATAAATCGTTTTGCGTTATTGTAATCGTTGCGATTTGAACACGGAGTTGGGTGGATTAAAAAAAAAAAAAAAAAAAGATTCATTCGTATTTTACATCCAGTCGGAAACTGGGCATCGAAAAATCGGTACTTTTTATTGATTTTTATACGAAACTGTCGGACGTTGGGCTTTTATTAAATTACCATATTCGCTAAAAGACGAAGGTTGAATAGCGATGTTTTGTTGGAAATCGTTTTAAGATTGTTGAAAATGTCGTGTGTATTCATTCGATTTTAATGAAAGCTGACTCATTTTAAGAGTGAGATAATTTGATGAGTGTTTATAATTTGATGAGGGTTCGCCATAACAATAATAAATACTATCGATTTTAGATTGACCAATTTACTTGATTGCCGGGACGGTATTAGAAAGTTGGTAAATTTACTTTTTCTAAACATGGCAGCGAATTTCAATCATTACCGAAGCTTGCAAGAAAGCTGCGCACGAAGGTGATTCGGAAACAGCGCCACTCTAGTTTAAACATAGATGAAAATAGTGGTCAGATTCTTATGTTCCACAAATTTTCACTCTCACAGTGAAAAAAGAAAATTTACTTAGAACTTGGTTTACCGATGCAACGAAAGCTCGTTTTTTCGACCACCGTGAATCGGAATTCATTTAGCAATTTAGCGGCAGGTAAAGCGCATTTCAAGTGCATTATCGGTATCGAGGTTTCATCTTTTCGTGGTATCGCGAATGTGGCTATGGGTTGGTGAGCGCGAAAATCGAGAGAGAAAAGGAGAAAGAACGAGAGGTGGATACTAAAGGAGCGAGACAAAGTCTCACGCAAGCTCTGCATCATCATCTGACCTCGTGCAGCTCACCGCCGGCTTCGGGACGCCTGCAATGGACTGAGTTGCAGCAGCGAGAGTCGGAACACCTTTCACACATACCTCTATGCAAATACATACAATCCGCGATTGCATCGGGAATGGAGAAGAAGAAGTAGAAGAAGAAGAAGAAGAAGAAGAAGAAGAAGAAGAAGAAGATGTTGACACGAAAAAGCCACCTCATTATAAACACGATGCCGATACATACGTGGATCTGAACGTAGGTGTAATACCTACCACTCGTAATTCAGCTTCAGGATGCTTTTACAAACTCCTGCATGGCGGTTAAAGAGTAGAAAATAAATAATCATTTTTACCTACAATTGCACAGCTTCGGTGCACTTTAAGAAATAATGAGGATTGGAGAGAATTAAGAAAGAATGACAAAAAACCTGCAATTGATGTACAGCAATTTTTTCCTTTCAAAATTCTACCATAATTCATTTTTGCACAGCATAATGATTTCGCTGTAAATATAAAACAATATATGTATACATATCTATTGGGGTGGCTGATTCATTTATTTATTTTTTTCTTTCCAAGGTGCCACTCGAAAAATTTGTCACAAATACTCGAGAGAAAATTGTTGTAAAACCTGGAGGAAGTAGGAAAATATTTACAGGTCGCTACCAATTATTGTAATATTTTTTATTTTATTTCCATGCGTACACCTTACGGACTTATATATATGTTAGTTTATTTTTTAAGGTGATGCGATACTCATCTTTCGGTAAGAAAAACTGTTATCCAAATTTCTCCGAGACGATTAATCTTTCGGTTAAGGGGTTATATACAGTTAGAAGGCCGAAAAAAGCGAATTTTTCAGATTTTTTTTCTGAGAAAACTTTCAAATTTATTGATCTGAAAATTTGTACACATATTATGCTTTCTTTTAACTGTATTTTAAGACTTACTATTAGTAAAAATATTTATTTGGAAAAGAGCTACAGCTGATCTCCGGGAGCTCCTCTCAAAAAAGACGTTTTGCGGTGATCACTATATCTTTGAACTGGATCCTCAGAAATTAAAAAACCAAACAGATTTCGTTAAAGTAATGTTAAATCTAGTAATTAATCGAAGGAATAAGCAAAATAAATTTTTTTGACAATGTGGCGGTTTCTCAAAAAAAGAATTCGATTTTTGACCAAAATTTCGGCCCTAAATTGTTTATAAAAAAAAATATATTTACCGGTGAGAAAAAATCTTCGATTAATTACTAAAAAATATATTTAAGAAGCTCGTGTTAAAATTTGAGACCAATCGGTTTAGCCGTTTTCGAGTAATGTTGATCACCGACTTTGTAAACACCATTTTGAGAAAAACGCGTTTAAAGTTTGGGGAGAGAAAAATAAAAATTTACCTTTCAGGTATAAAAAAAAACAATAACACACTGTTGCTTTACGCATCTAAATATATTAGAAGGGAACATTTACGATAGGCAGGTGCATAAAAGGGACAGCGTTCCAGGTGAACCCTTTCGCTCCGGCCTTGCACTTTCAAGCACTCTGAAACGCCTTTTCAAATTTGCGTGTAACTTCGGAAATATTCACCGGAACGATATGAAATTTTCTGTGTGTATTCTTAAATATATGTACATTAAGAAAATAAAATAAAAAAAAAATCGATTTTTTGAAAATTCTAACTGTATATAACCCCTTAAAAGACGAGTTAGGCAAAGTTTGCTGTTGATTGGCGAACGATTAATTGGACCACGATACAGAAATAAATAAACTAATATATATATACACACAAGTCCGTAAGGTGTAACCATAAAAATAAATAAAAAATATCACAATAATTGGCAACGATCTCTAAATATTTTCTGTTTGTTTTTTTTCAGTATCCGTCACAATTCTTTCAAGTGATGTCTTTGAAAAAAAAAAAAAAAACCAACACGTACGAATGTATTTACGTATTATAAGTCACGTATACTTGCCACGTATCGCATACACGCAAGGTTTCTATATGCAGGTACATAGGTATATGTATAGATAGCCAAGTGCAGTAGATATCGCGGAAAGATTAGCCGGTCGGATTACAAGCTCTTAATTAACGGGGTTCGAGGATCTCGTTCAAGACTGCACACCGAGCTCACCGTAAATCGAAACCCAACTTCGAGGAACTTGCCGCGATAGTTGGTTAGGTATAAGAAGGTAGAAGGGATACAGCATCGGTGTAACGTGTATATTATATACATATATATATATACACATGTGTAACCGAGTAATATACGCGTTTAAGAACAACCGACGGAATCCAACGATCCCATCGACGACGTCTAGACACGCTGCGAAATTTTCAACTCTCGATGAAAGATCTGCGATTCGTTTTTTGTTTTTTTTTTTTTCTTCTTTTCCTTTTCCTATTCTTTTTCTTTTACTATCGGGGCGCTTTTTTCTCCTCTCATTGTAACAAAGTTCGGTTGTTTTGCAACACCCTACTTTGTTACTCTTTTTATCGACGCTTTGCTACGCGGAAAAAAAAAAAGATAGAAAAAAAAATATGATCGAAATCTTTGAAAAAGAAAAGGAGAAGAAAAAAACGAGGCCACGGATTGATTAAACTGGAACGTTTGAGAAGTATGATGACAGAAATAACGAAGTTGATTCTCACGACTGAAATATATCAAATTTTGACTATCGAAGCGGTGTGTAATTTAATTGATCCAGTGCGAAGTTTTTTACTTCTCAAATCGCATCGACGCTTCGCCCGCGGTGAAGCGATACTTTCATTTGAGTGAGAAAACTTCACTTTCTACAAGGATTATTATTATCACGTGTCGTTTTAAGCATGACGAATAAATCGAGTGTGAAATCGAAAGAATATATAAAGAAACGAAACGCTGGTGTTGGCATACATATATATATATATATATATATTCATATGCATATATACATGCACTCAATGTATACGGATGCGTGCATAGCGAGAAGGTCCCGAGGCATATTCATAATTTCCACTGCACAAAAGGTGACCCCCAAATAAGGATATGCAAAGAGAGAGAGAGATAGAGTGGTAATAATAATAATAAAATAACGAGTCGGGAAAACAAATTGGTCGTGAATCAATAAAATTGTTTTCACTCACCGTCGTATCGTCGAGTATCGTGTGTGTGTATACATATACAAATATATGTAAAAGGATGAGTATGAGAATGAAAATGAGGAGGAGGAGGAGGACAAATCGGCGATCAGAAATCGTTGTATACATTACAATATCAATTATCCATCTACGGTATTGCTGCCGAATCGAAAGTGTCGCCCGATGATTGTTTTTGTGAATTTTTGATTCGCTATAAACGATCCCCAGAGACAGGCAAGGAACGCACGTCGGCTACGCGATACGAATTCGTACTCGGCCGATCGCAAAACACTGTGATTACGTTTAGGCGTATGTCGTACATTCCTGCGTTGTACATAAGATTGTTCTACATACAATATGCACGCACGCACGCGTCCATCCACCTGTGATGTCGTTTTATGCCCGCCGGCCCGGGGGTTAAATCTTCGTTAACATGCGAGGCAGGTAGGCCTCCATCTCCTCTTGTTCTTATTCTTATTCTTATTCTTCGCCTCCTTTCTCCTCTTCTTATTCCTCCTTTTGGCATGTATAGACTTCACGTACTTACTCATTATACTTATTATAGTCATCGAGTAACGAGCCACCCCTCCACCCCCATCTCCCTGTCCGTGAAACACGCCGTTTGTTTACCTACATCGCTTTATTAGTCACCGATTAATTATCGATGCGGACGGATGAAATTAGCCTCTCGTATCCACGACACTTGTATCCATCGTTCGATTATACATAATTCCATTAAACCCCCCCTTTAACTTCCAGCGCCGAACAATTTCCCCCGCATTTCGCAATTACAATTTCGAAACCCCGAATTCATTATGTATATCGCACCGATCACTGACTTGCCGTGATATTTTTCATCCTCTTTGTTTTACTCATCGGGTTTATCAACTGCACCGGCCATTCCCCTCCGGCCCGATACCTTTTTTCTTTATTTTTTCTTTTTTTTTTTTTTTTCGTCTTCTCGAACCCTCGTCTCTTTCTCCGCCACGTGCCTTCGATGACACACGCAGCTCCTTTTGCATCTTAAACGTTTTTTCTTTTCCTCTTTCTTTTTCTCTCTGATTTTGTCTGCCGATCGGCGCCGGCATTAATAACCGATCGATCGAACCGAATTACAAGCGTGTTTCTTGCATTTCTTCTACCGTTTTGTCGACGAAATTTTGTACAGTCGGCATTACGCTTTGTCAATTTTTTTTTTGTTTTTTTGGTCACCCTGTGTTAGTCTCGGTATGTAATATAGTTGTGTAGAAGCTTTCCTATTTTTCCCCTATTTCTCTCTAATTCTCGTTTTTTTTTTTTTTTTCTTCTTTTCATCATCTTTGGTGATATCAGGAAAGTATTGAATACTGTGAAAAATAAGTTTCTCTAATTTCAACAATTATTTACGCGTTGAAACTCTCGCTCTTGATGAAAAAATCTGCAACTCGCAGTATTTTACAACCCAATAACGGGCCTGAAAAATTGCCTGAAATTGTTCTACCGGAAATGAATCGGTTATATTTGTTTTTGCCTCTTTCTTAATTTTTTTTCTCTAAACGAACGATTACATTTTTTCGAGTTTATTTTATACATATACTTGTAAAAAGAGACACCTGTTGTTCAGAATTTTTTTTTTTCTCCCAATTTTCTCTTCACACTTTTTCATTCGATTGCTGCCAACGAGTCTTGTCAATTTCAGTACTTTTCCTCTAACCATTTTCGATATCATCAAAAAATTTAAAGTCTGTGAAAAGTATGGTGAAAAAAAAACTGTTATTCTGACTTGTTTTTTTCACGCGTATTTTTCGTCGTTCGCCGATCGCTGCAATCAACAATTTGATAAATTGACTTACTCGTCCGTCGTGGAGCATGGATTCGTCCAGTCTGCAAATTATTGACACACGCCGAGCGATGTCTGAAAATAACGCGAATCAACATCGCCGCGACTATTTGTACGTACAAACTCGGCAAGTTAATTGCGTTACCTTATCGGTGTTGCAGGTCGTTGGGTAGGCAGGCATGTTTACTGGTCCATCGTCATCGGCGCGTCAAACCACATCCGTTTCTCGGCGAACCAAGACGTCGGTGACGACGACGAAGGCGGAAATCTATCTTGATCTGCTTCGATTCTGTCGCAATTTATTCACAGGCCGATTGTGAAATTGCAGACCTCGAAACGATGGAGTTAATATTTCATGTACATTTTTCAGGGCGGTTCTTGTTTCGAGGTCGGATAAATTTTCATTGGGACACCCCTCGGATTTGTTTCAAATCGTTTGAGAAAAAATTGTAAAGTGTAAAGTTTCGAGGCTCTACGTCAACTGGAACACGTTCTTTTAAGCTCTGAAAGTTTTTATTTGGTGTAAATTAAGGGATCGATTTGAAAATTGGCGAATTTGTTGCTTATAATCGTAGGAACAAAACCTGAAATTTATAAAGTTTTATAATCATTGTTTTTTTATTTGAAAGCCTGATTAATGTGATGCTATTAAGTTTATGTATAAAAGATATATATTTTATAATTATAATAAACTTTTCAAGTTTTCAGGTTTTGTTTCTATCATTATAAGCAACAACTCTGCCAAGTTTCAAATCGGTCTCTTAATTTATACCAAAGTCATACAAAACGAAATAACTGATTATAAAAACTACACGTATCTTACATTTAAAACTTTCGGAACTTATTAGTGGCTTGAAACTTTACACATATTTTTTTTGTTTAACAATTTGGAACAGATATAGCGGTCGTCTCAATCAAAATTCTTCTGACCTCTAAAACGTATAAACTGAACAAAAGGAACAGTAAATATAATCAAAACCTTGATTTAAACGATGATCAAACACACGGACATACATTTATATCACATATTTTCGAAACCTGTGTATCAAAAATCACTACGTCACTTTACGTGAAAGAAAAGCACAACGCAAATGTACCCAAAGAAAAAATAATTGATCTTCACGCGTTTTTGTCCGACACTTTTTTCATTCCAATGTTTACGATTATTTGGCAACATTTCTGTCCCCCCTTGATTCCCGTCGATTTAGTCAATATTCGTATAGACGTCGGGTGGGTTTATGGAATGCGTGGTTAAAGTTTTCACAGAGGGGGAAGGGAATTCTGCGGTTTAATCAAAACAGGGGATTATCTTCTAAACGGATCGAGCGCTGTACGTTACCAGGGAAAAATAATTTTTTGTGATTTATTTTTCTTTCGTTTCCACGCCGATTTTAATATCGCACCTGCGCAGCCGGACTTTTTTGCTGTAGTACGTTCGTTTGATTATCGTTACACTTGTTTAACATTTTTTTTTTTAGTATAATCCCGGCAATAATATCAGTCGCAGAAGATATGATTTTGCTTGTCCAACAAACGGCTTGCCAAAATTCATGCTGCGATTGTATTAACACTGAAATTTGTGGATCCAGAATTGTCCGGTTTTACATTCGAAAATTACCAAGCTTAAAGCTTTGTGACTATTAGATATATATCTATGATACTAAATGCGGTGCGACTCGTTTGCACAAAGTGGAATAAACAGACGAATTGATGGATATATAGATACAGGCGTGTTTATTACTTGCTCATGACAATATTGGGAAAGAGGAGAGAAGAGAAACTGAGGAAGAAAGTCCACGGACTTTGTACTGATCGTAATATAAGGTGATTGAACTAAACTTTAGACTCAGACTACAAGTCACAGTAAAAGAGCACCGCTTATCTCATTCAATCAAACATTTTTCAACTCAACAATTAGGCCTGAATTTTGTTACTCGAGAATTTTTGAGGTCGATGATCACGAATCTGAAGTCAAAATTTGATAATTACCAAATCCAATATGGCGGATCCAATGTGGCGACTGTAAAAGCAAAAAACAATTCAAATTCGATGATTCGAACCGAAACTTGGTGCTCGATTTTTTTTTTTTTTTGTTTTTTGAGGTTTATTCAAAGTAACAAAGATCATTTGAAGTTGTAAGTAAACTGTGATAAGGCTAGGACAGAGTAATTTTTGAGGTTGGACTCCGAGCATCCCACTGTGACTAAAAGAGTTAAATCAGGGACAAAAATCAGGGATCCGAAGATGAACCTCTTTTTATAAATTGAGAAAATACTGGCATGATTCGAGTACTCGTAATATCGTCGATCATTTTGGAAAACGCTGCAGAGGCGTTCACACTGTGTCATTCATAAAACCAAGACTGCAACTTACGGTGTGTACTTTGAATTCCGCTTCAGTAGCTGAAAACCTTCTCGATATCCTCTCTCTCTCTCTCTCTCTTTCTCTCTTCAGCCAAGCGGATGGCGCAGCCTGGGAATCGAGGTTCTGCACTCTGGCAAATATACGCGTGTAGAAGAGCGCGGAAACACGGTGAGCGAGAGATTCGGAGCGCTGCGAGACCTTCGAGAGAGCGAGAGAGCGAGAGAGAGACAGAGAGAGAGAGGGAAAGGGAGAGAGATGCACTCTGGTGTGGAGGAGTGCGCGGGCGGAGGTTAATGCTGTGATCCGGTTCATGGGGCCTCGGAACCCGCTGCCGCATCTCCTTCGACTCTTGGACGCCGCCTCCAAAGTTAGAGAAACATGCGAGCAAAATTTTCACACTTCCTTATCCCGCGTATTTGCAATTTTTGCTTCCTGTTTTCCAATCTATCCTTCCTCGATGCCGTCTTGATTATCACAGAAGATTAAAGTGTCGTTTATTTGGTTGACTTTGACGAGGATCCGTTTCGAGCCCATAAAACATTAACAAATGCTTGATATCGACAAGGGTAAATCGACGAATTTGGACGATTCTGCAGTATTTATCGACGCGATTCTTCCCTTTCACATTTTGAGTGGAATTGGTCAGGTGATTTGTAACTTATTTTCAAAAGTGTTGGTTTTCTTTCGTCTTCGGCAATGCAAACTCGAAGACGGATGGATATCGATTTCGATAATAATTGATGTTCTGGTTTAGCTTCATTTGACTTGAACCTGATCAGATTTTGAGGAAAAAACTGCCAAACCAACTCCGAGCTTTTTTGCGAGGGGCAAAATCTTTTCGTTCAAAATTCGTATCATTTTTGCAAGTAACGGGTTCTTTTTTTCTAGTGCTATAAGATATAATGCAGTGAAACCGAGAAAACTTTGGAAGATCGGGGACATCTTAGACAAATGTAAATTACCAGACCGAATTCCGAAGAGGCGTTGAAACATCCTGAAAAAATTAATCATTAGGCATGTCTTATTGAGAATCAAGATTTTCAGAAAATCGCTTCAACAACTTCCAGTGTTCGGATTGTTTTCTCCTGATATGTGGTCCGATTTAACCCAAGTTCATTTGTCAACAAATTTGAATCGTTTGTGATTGAACAGGAAGATGAAAATGGTTTGGTTCGAGGGACCGTCATTCATTTAATGCAAGTGATAAATTTAACAGTTGGAAATGAAACTGGATATCTGAGAAACTCGAGTTACTCACCGGAATCAGTCTGGATAATTGACATGATTGGAAATCATTCACTCGAATCACTTGAAATTAGATGAAATTATGAAAATCGTTGTGCGCCTTGCGGTAAACGTATCATTGTTTTAATTCATCAATGTTATATTTATTTATATCGTATGCACTGTGCTTTCCATGATTTCCAGATAGCCGAATGATTTCCATCGATTTCTGACAGTTTATAGTGATTTAAAAATTGAAGGAAATCAACTCAAAAAATCTACAGAAATCACTCGAAATCAGTGTCAATAAATTGAAATCGTTAGATTGGTCGGTTGATTTAACCGCAAAAGAATTTCCAACCTAAAAATCACGTGACATTAACGTTTCTTCATAAAATTCCAATTTGACAAGAGAAAAAAAATATTGGAAATGTCGGCGAATTTTCTAGAACGATGCTATTTAGAGTATAGAATTATTTATAGAAAAAATCTTGCAATTAAGATAAACAAATTGAAGGTCGCATCCGATCCAAAAATTCACCCATCAAAGAAAACTGAATAATAGTAATGTAAAATAATAACCACAACTCATTTTCCCTCTTTCAATTCTCTGTTACCTAATTTCAGTTTTCTCTATTGTTTGTTTTTCTCGACCGTCATTATCGGCCACAAGTTTTACGCCGGTATGTTTTCAGTAGCCGGACATTCCTTCCGTATAACTTGGAGAAGAAAAACTGGCCTCTTAAAGTGTTAAAAAGCGGCTATTAGGGGCAGTTAAAAATCGCTCGGTTTCGGAGGAATCCCGGACGTTGTTCGATGGCGCAGCTGGACGAATCGTCAGCTGGCAAAGCGGAGGCGAACTTTCGCCTCGGTCTTGTGTGCGAGGCTCCGTGTCGAGAAAGCCGCAAGCTCTGACTCACAATCAGCTGAGATATCGTCGCGACGCTGGGCGGAAAGACGGGTCAAACGACGTCAACTACAGTATTTAACAAAACGAAGGGCTTCTCGTTCATCGTTCTCGGCGTGTTTCCCCTCCACTCGCAATCAGAGATGAGAAACTTGAGAGGCTAGCACCGGATACTCGAATCACAATGCATATGCTGATTGATTATTTCAATTTATCGGGAGATTTCTCGTTTGACGGAAAGTGATTCGACAATTTTTAAGTAGGCTTGAATTTTTAAGTCATTTTTTTGGTACCGGTTTCGTCGAGTAGTGGAGGCAGTAAAATGTAAACGGTTTACCATTCATTTTAAATCCACTCATTCCAAGACCTGAGTAAAAATTGACTCGTCACTCAGATATACAAGTTTTATGGAAACCGTAGAACACGATAATTCGTACAAATCAAAGCCTGCGAGTAATAGCTTATTCCTTTTTTTTTTTCTTTTATACGATTACTGTACAATTCATCTGTGCCATTTGAAAGCTTCGATTAAGATGAATAATTCACACAATTCGAGGTATAAAATTTTCTTCGCGTTCAATTAAATTTTTCTTCCTCACGGAACAACAATTTCAACCATTACAATTCAAGCCAACCAGTAATCGAAAATTTGCTACGTTCCCATGTGATTATATTCCTCGTATATTCACAGGTAATAAGATTTAGATTCTTTGCCATGAAAGTGTTTTCTTTTTTTTTTTTCTTAACAGACCTATAAACTTTTCCTCAAGGAACAGCGATCGATAGTTTTCGGTTTGACATTGAATCTAAATGAATCTGAAAAATTACGACGAGCAGGGAGAAGCTGAAAGTAAAACGGTCGAGAAGAAATGACTAGCGAAGAGAAAAAAAAAAAAATTTCCTTATCGCGCGCACCTAATCAGTAAGGGTAAATAAAGGCCGAGGAGCCAGAGATCTCGGCGTTCGATTAGTCCGGCAGTTTAAGGTCAGAGACCCTCGATCTGGTTGGCAAGCCATGTGTACCGACCTGGGTCGCTCCTCCTCGGCAAGGACTCCGCGAACCGTGGACACTCGGCGAATCCCGTCTGATAAATCATCCGCAGAATCTTTACGACAAGTCGGAAGACGAGGTTCCCTTTCCTCTTTCTCCTTCGTCGAACGTTCCCGGTTCTTTCTCTCCTGGAACGCGTAACAGGAGAACAGAAGACTCAAGGGAGACAAGGGATGGATCTTTTCCCCGGTGATCATAGATCCGTACAGCAAGTGTGTGAAAAAGAAGAGAGACTCCAGCTGGACCCGTTTTTTTTTTTTTTTTTTATTTTGGTCCCGAGGTACGCGTGGATACGACCGATCATCGCCTCTCTCGTCCAACCGGCTAATTAGCTATTCTAATCGGATTTTCGAGTGCCATTAGCGCCCGTCTCCCTCGAGGATGGCGGCTCTCTCCCTTTCTCTCTTCGTGTTGCTCGTCGTCTAATCCGGAAGGCCTGCGATCACCTTGTGTAAGAGGCTTGACGGCTGGCTTGTAGGAACCTCGTAATACCGGGCAACAAGCGTTGACGACACGGGCGCTCAGAGAGGAAGAGAGAGAGAGAGAGAGGAGAGACCGAAACTGAACTTCGTTGATTACAGGCTTCGTTTCGCTCGGCGGGAATCTTCTCTTCGTTAAACTTCTTCATCGCGATTACCGCCCTGCAGCTACTGTGCCGCTCTTGAACTTCTTCGGGATTTCCTTTACCCGTCCAAGGAGCCGTGATGGTCTGTTATATTATTCACCTGGAACTGTCCGGATAAATTGGCATCCCTTCCAGCCGATGCGCATCGATCTTGAACCAGGTTTGGTAATCCTTGAACTCGGTCAGGTAGTTGGCGATAAGTGTTTCGAACGAGACCAAAGTCTCTGCTAATTCGAGGATAGAATTCGTCTGTGATTGAGGACCGTTGCGTTGACCTCGTTCGAGGTATCGTGGTACGGAAATCGGGTGTTGCCTCGACAAGATCGGGCTCGATTAAAAGATCGCCGCCCCGTGGCTTGAGGCGAAATTCTGCATGAAGACATCCGATGCATCATTTCTACCGAGTACCATAATTTTGATCGTTGATTAATGGCGCGAGATTTTTATCGCGTCGTGAATATAAAATCGTTCGAAAGAGGATAATTTCGCGTTTTACAAGAGGTAGGAGATGTTGCAATCGACCCGCGATCGGATCGCAGGATGACGAGGAGCGTAAGGCGCGCGAGAATGCATCGCGAGCAAGGCTCCCGAGCTCAAGGGCGATATTCGAAAAAGTTTCAAGAGTGGAGCCTCGGCTGCACAGTTGCAATAAAGCCGGGCCTTGAGCTTCCGCAGCACGTGAAAGAGCCGAGATCGAGTCAGTCTCGCGACGTGCAGCAGCTTGCAGCGGGCTCGGGGAAAAGGAAAAGCGGGAGAAGGACGGCGATACCTGCGGGTGTATTTAAACAAGGTGCATACGTACCGAGTGGGCGGCCATAACTTCGCTGCCGCCGCACACGCGTGACTAACGATCTTAAATTATATTTAAAGAATAACCACCACGCACGGAGTGGGAAAACCGCTCCGACACCGCCGGGTAATTGTATGTTAATTTCGTATTTTCACTCCCGCGTATATATCAGCTCTCCCTCGCCTTATTCGGCCGATCCTTGAACGTTCTTTTTTTCTCACTTCTTTGACGCCGCGTGTATTTTGTACACTCCCCGAAATAATACCGGCGTATTATTTTAAAACAGGCACTACCATTGTGCCTTACCGCGCTGGCTTGCGGGGGACATTTTATTGCGTACGTAAAAAAATATCGGAGTACGAATAAGCGTAGATGTTCAATTTTCTACTCGACGTGTAACGTGGATGTCAAAAACAATTTCGCCGCAGTCGCGGAAGCTCGAAAGATCCCGGAGCTCCACCTCGGAACTTTGAAGGTTCGCCACGGCTCTTATCGGACAAAGGTATCTCTTTTCGTGTACGAATCAGCTGCCCACCGACGGATAGAGAGGTTTGAACTCATCGATCGATTCGAAAGGTAAAGAGGCTTTGATTCCGCGGGTGAAACGCGAAATTCTAACCTCAAAAAATAATTCTCCACGTAAAGCCGGAACAGCTACGGTTCAGGGAGCTTCTCGTGCACCTTGTGAGTCGTCGTTTGTGATCTGTGCAAGAGTACGGCGCACAATAGATCAGAGTTTATAAACGAGCGAGTCGGAGGAGGCGAGCCCAGCCCATCCTGCCCGACGCGTTGAAAAAATGTTTTAAATCGTTCGAGCTGCAATTTAATGGGAAGCCCGACGATTTGAATGGGACTCTGGAAGTAATTCAGTGGGTCGCTATTACGCGTTCCGCAGGGACAATTGCCCGCGAAGGCGCGCCGCTCTCCTCGTCTTCGTTTAAACTAACCTCCGCGACGATCGGGGGAACCGAAACGACCTGGCAAAGACACTCCGGGAATTTCGTAACGAGCTACGTCCGTCCCTGAAGCGGCCCGATCCTCCGTACCCCCTATCACTCGCACGCCATCCGGAGGTGCGTCTTCGCGCCAACTCCTCGACGTCCCTCCTCCTCCCCCCCATTATCCGTAGCACCAAGGTCTTCAGCTCGACGCCAACTGTCGTGGGAAGCCTGCGTCAATTTTCATACGAGTAAACACTTTCCAGTCTTCGTTTCGACAGTCGTTTCGGAAATTCATAATACTCGCTGGATACCACGCATTATTTTTTACATCGGCTGTAAGACTTTTGTATGGAAGGTTACATTGACTTTGTGTTATTAAATTTCGTAACGTTTGCAATTTTTTTTTTTTTACTTGTTTTCACATTTTTAATTCCAACTTGTTTTTGATCGTTACCGATTTTTGCGAAACTTGTTGTTTAAAAATATTTCAAATGAAACGTGAACTCAGAAACCAGACGAGATGTCATCTCATTTGACACGAGAAAATCATGAAAAAATTTTACGTCCAGTCGTTAAGGTTATGTTTTTTTATTTTTTTTAAATACTATTTCTTTGCGATGTTACCGTTTTATTTTTTTGTGAGAAATATCCTTAAAATTGTCAGGAAACTTTTCAAAAATCGAGTTGAAAATCGGAATGAAAAAAATTTCAAAACCCACTCTAAAATTCGTAAATAATTATTTCGGTATTATCAGTCAAGTTCGTGATCGAATCGATGTAAATAATAATGCTTTTGCGTGCCTTTTGATGCCTCAAAACTTTCTTCCGAAACATTTCTTGCCGAGACCATTCAGTTCGATAAAAATGCATGTTATAAAACACGGTCACACACAGAACTCAAGTAGTAGAATTCGTTGCGATTAAAAGAAGCTGCTCTTAACGAAGTTGAACATTCCGAAGGGGAAATTGGCCGCGAAGAACTGGCAAACAGCCGGATGATGACGAAGGGGGTGGATTACGTTCTACTTTTTCCTGCGGTACGAATGCGCAACGTCACGCGTACCTAAACTGTGACGTATACTTTATACACAAGGTACATACATACATACATGCGTAAAGTCAGCCGGAGACGATTGCCGCGATGCGTTATTACGCAGAGTTCAAAGGTCCCTAAATCATGTTTTATGCAGTGTTACGCGCTCGATGGTTTCAATAGTCGTAAAGGCACGCAGGCTACTCAAGTTCGTCGGTTGCGGTCGTCGTATGCGCTTCGTTGCAGCTCCTCTAGCCAGTCGCTAGTTCATATTTTCACCCCCCTTGTCCCTCGGAACTGACAGGAAGGACTTTAACCCTTTTAGTCACAAATTTTATAAAAAAGATAGTGTTTTATGGTCCTTGGGGTCGCTGATTGGGAATCTGAAACCTTGTTTTGAAAATCCAAGATAGAGTGTCCAATATGGCCGACGAAAATTTCAAATTTTATCGAATACGGTAAAAAAACTCGATGCGGTGCTTTTTGGGGTCACTCATTGGATTTACCATGGCGAATTTTCAGAATCTGATTTCACATTCGTAATCAGCTACTCCGGAAACCCCTGAACAGAGTTTTTTTCTCTGGAATCGATCCAATTTGACATTTTCGGCCGTCATATTGAATCCGCCATCTCGAATTTTTTAAATACGATTTCAAATTCGTAATCAGTGACCCCTAAAATTAATAATTCACATGGACCGTCTTTCAGGGAAATGAATTATTCTTTCAATTTTCACGAGTTTTTTTCAATCAATTTGTTTCTAACAATAATAATTCACATTAAATCATAATTATTATTCTCGAATATTGAAAATCTATTGGTGTACCATCAAAAATACCAAAAAACCGCAAAGAAAAATGTTGAAAAGTTTTTTAAAAACACGAAAAAAAAAATAATTAAAAAAAAAATCGATACAAAACAAGTGGTAAGAATACTCACCATTACGACTCAAAGAGTTAACGGTCTATGCAGTGGTGGTAATCAGAATTGTAAAATCGCGAGTCTCGGTACGAAAGAAAGAAATAAAGTGAAAAAAAAACACAAAAAAAAAAAAAACAACAAAGAATACCACCAATTACAATTGCCGGTGAAGAATAATTGCGCGCACATCTAGATTTCGGAGTTATTCACGCTCGCGCGGTCTTAAAGAACGGAATGCGAGGCGTTGAGGTATTTTTATTACACCTATCGGCGATTCCGATTCGTCGCACCCGTATCGCAAAGAATTATAGAATTCGAATAACCTACACCGATCGGGAAATCGTACAGCGATAAGAAAAGCACGCGTAGATAGACGACGTTCTCCGCTGCGGCTGCGGCTGCAGATAAAACCGCGATAGTCACGCGCTGCTTTGAGTCCAAGAAGCGATACGGCAAGGTTAGCAACCGACCTCATCGCGGTCACTTTGCAGGGTACCGCAGGCTTGAAGAGGCGATTTTATGTAGGTATGACCGTAGCTCTCTGCCTACTCGTTTTGTAAACCGGACGCGTCTTTGTACGCTGGGCAGTTATTTCAAAATAGGAAAAGTCAATTTTTAGTTGTTTTATTTCTTTTTTTTCTTTTTTTTTTTGTCCCTTGCTGGAACAATTTATCGCTGCTTCCAATCGGTTGAGTTTGATAGGGAAACTTACGCGTTCAAACTTTGGGTCGTGAAATAGAAACGTACGGGGCATTCCGTGCCAACTTGACCTGCCTCCGAAACTCGACCTCTCTGATTCACTTTGCGATTTTTTACACATCGGAGGTACTCGATTTTTTTCCTAAATTTTTTTTTGAAGCGATTACAATTATCTGAGATTTTCAAAAACGAACATACGAGCCGGAGCTAAAAAATTTTGTGTGTCGATTAATATGTTCGATTTTAAAAATTGTTTGATAGTTGAAATAGAGTCGAATGAAAAACTGAGTGCCTTAGAAAATTAGAACGATTAATTAAAAATCGCTAACGATATCAGAGAGGTCAAGAGTCAGGATCGAAGTTGAGTTGGCACGGAATGCCCCATATATATGTTATCTTCGTTTGAAGCAGTCTATTCATATACAGACTCGAGGCCGTTGATTTTATGCGAGTGCAAAAATCCCGTCTGTAAGAATAAAAAGAGGTTCACTTGGCCGACCTTGATGCATTTTAATTTTTCATTTTCAATTTTGTTATTCAAAAAACTCAAAAACCACATGACCGATAAAATTTAAAATTCAGTCGGTTCCAGGCAAAGACAAGCTGCGTCTATTGAAACGAAAATCATCCAAATCCGTTAATTTATTAATTCTCTTGATAACATCGTTATCGTTTAATCATTAGAGTCCAAAAAAATAATCGCTCACGATTCGATTGAATCGGTAGAAATGAATCGATCAATCGATTATCTCGTAATTTTTTAAACGGTGCACAAGAAACCAATATTTCATAAATTTCAGCACGCAGTCTTAACAGCGGCAAAGTTTTTTGATATTTTTCAATTTCAGGTGAAAATATTCATTCACCTTTCACTTATTACATCAAATAAGTATACTCAGTAAGACAATGATTAATAATTGATACTCCAATCACATAAATTGATATCCCGTGCCGTGCGATTGATCGCGAAAGAATAATCGATTATTTTTGATCATTCTTAGTTCATCGAGTGAAAAAAGGACGATTTTGATCGCGCGCTTCGCGCCGAAAGCTATTCGTCGAGTTTTCCCTCGCATCCGTTGGCCAATTCTTTCGTCACGAGCCGGAACGCGGGTTTCGTCCGTGACCCAAATCGCGGCGAGGATTAGCGCTCTCGTTAGCACGAAGTGAGTCGGGTTTTTGCTCCGACACTTGACAAGGGTGAGGGAAGGGGGTAAGGAAAGGGGAACGGACCCATCGCCGTTTCGGCCAGAGGCAGCCGGCCAGCCGGACGATGCGGATTTTCGCAGAGGCCGAAGGGATGAAAAGCGCAAACCGCACGGCGAAGCCGCCGTACGTGTGCGGCGTTGAAAACGCGGGCTTACGCCGCGTATTTGTACGTCGCGGATTATTGAATTTATGGGCGAATAAAGGATTTCCCGCCCCCTCGTATCTCCCCCCTTACACTCATTCGCCCTTCGCGAATCGCTCGCCGTTTGCGGCTTGGGTCTCGATTCGTTGCGCCTTCAACGTCGGGTTGGATTCGCAATCACGGACCGATGGGCAAACTCCTCGATGTTTGTTTTGATCGGATCGCTAAACGCATTTGCCGGTGCAAATATGACGTGCGGAACGCGTCGCCTCGCGGAAGGAAAAATCTTTTAAGTTTTACATGTCCTGGGTGAGAATTGCCAGGAATAATCGATTTACGATTGATCGAGTATAATCGATTATTTTTTCATCACGATCGGTTTTTGGTTTTTACCACCGTGAACGACGCGATGCGATATTAATTTATGTGATCAGAGAATCAATTATTATCATTGTCTTACTTGATGAGTATGCTTGTTTTATATGATAAGTGAAAGATGAACGAATATTTTCACCTGATGTTGAACCATATTTTTAACGAGACTGTAAATTATCGAAAAATCCTCCGAATCGGATATTAAAAAAGGGTGAAAAAATGTTTAAAAACTCTCCAGCTGTAAATGACGGCGAAAATGGATCTGATCAAATTCGAACAACTCAAGCTGAGATATCAACAACTTTAGAAACTTGGTTAAGAATGATTCTGACTCTGGTGTTTTCAACAGGGTTCAAATATCTTGGCGCTAACATTGAACGTAATTACGCAACTATAACACCGTCGGAGATTTAACGAACGTCTTTTACTTCTCTCTTCCAATTCTTCCGGTTCAAAAACTATTCGGCCAATTCACCCTTAGAAACTTGCCAATAGAATTTACGATTATCGATTCAAGAATAAGTAGGTACTCCAGTTTCCCGCATGTCAGCGCCACTCGTATATAAGAGTGTAGTACAAATATTGACGACCGCAAGATTGTAAAATGCGAGAGGTTTGAGTTGCTCAAGTGCTTCGGGCTTTTTTTCACGATTCTTCGGAATACACACCCGCAACCACCCCCGAGCGAAGGGTGGATGGAAGAGAAAGAGAAGAAAAAAAATTAAATCCATAGCAGATATCTGACGCCGTGGAGAAAACGAAAGTGGTCACGATGCGAGGGAAATTTTTTATCGATCGTTACTCCGGAGGTTTGGCTTGCAGCTTGGATTGCAGTGAAGATTTTGCCTGCCTCGGCTGAACTTCTGCTTTAGTCGCAGGGTGAGGGGGAGGGAAAAGCCGTCCGCAAATTACGACAGCGACGAAGAGAAGGAAAAGTAAGAAGAAGGGGAAAAATCAAGGAAAAAGAAAACGAGAGGGTGAAAGTGCGGAAGGGCGCGACAGAAATACTAAAATAATATCGTCTACGTCAATTGGCGTTATTGCCGACGATTTTTTACATCCTTTCGATTTATAAATATATTCTATGGGGGACGTGTAACAAGGTTCGACGGTGCGGTGAAACCGTTTGTTGAAATAAGGGAAATTTCGTTGACTGAATTGTGAAATAGTGATTGTTCCGGTATTTTTGTTCAAAAAAGAAAAGAAGAAACTGTCATTGTACAATTGTTAGTTATTAGCCATGGCCACTGTGCTAAAAACACTCGATGCATCGATTAAACGAATCCAGAAAAATAATCGAACGCTACTCGATCGAATCGGTAAAAATTAATCGATCAATCGATTATTTCGGATTTTATAGAAGCGGTGCATTCGAAACTAAAATTTCGTAAATTTCGGTACGCAGTCTTGATAGCGGAAAAGTTTTTTGATTAAGTTATAGTTTCATTCAAAATGTTTATTTTTCACTTGTTATATCAAATAGGTATACTTAGTGAGTAAGACAATAATAATAATTGTTACTTCAATCACATCAATTGATGTTGCATCGCGTCGTTCATGGAAGTAAAAAGCAAAACTCGGTTGTTAAGAAAAAATAATCGAGTCGTGCGATTAATCCACTTTGAAAAAAATATTCGATCATACTCGATTAATCGCTATAAAAACAATCAATTTAATCAAATGTGGATTATTTTTTGTAATTATTATCAGTCATAATCAGCGATCGCTAGATTGAGAAAAATTTCGTTTGTAACTAGAAAAATTCAGTAAAACAGGTATCGTTAAAAAAAACTGTTTGAATATTGTTGGAATTAGGAAAAACGAGGTACGCGTAAACATTTTGCGCTATTGTTGATTCTTTTTTGGTAATTGCAACGCAAAATCAGTTTCTGAGGTTCAATCTACTTTTTCGGTCAAATAAGGCTTTGACGTCAATTTATCGTTGCACAAGCATTAAATTTTCGCAACAGCGATCGTAACGAGAAAGAATAGCGACGGATACTAGATAAAACTAACTTACATTTTCTACCTAGAACTGTATTTTTCGATTTTGGTAAAAGATGAAAGTAATTAAGGACCAAGCGGTAACCGGAACTAAAAATTTCTCTCACAGTTTACTCCTTCGAAACGATCAACAGTACAGATTCAGCAATTTTTCTACGGTATTTCCCGCACGATCCTTCCTTTTTCCCATCGGCGGAACTAAGGGGTGAAAATTCTCCTCTCCCCGATTCTCTCTCTGAATGGCGATCGGCGTGAGTTAAGGCCTCGCATATATTTCCCAGCGGCAGTTACGCCCTTGTCGTTGCACGCATAAAATATTTCGGCACTTTAATGGCTAATGGCTTCTAATGGATCCCTTTCCTCGGCTTCTCGCGCTGCGTAAAGGCGATCCCGATGAGCCAATAGCCTTCCGGGGCACCCGGTCACCCGCCAGGTCGACCGGCCAGGGGAGGATACGCGTCCTGATTCTGCAAGGACCCCGGGACGCGAAGTAATTGGCGCAGGGGAAGGCCCGGGAGTTTACTCGCGGAAGAGTTGCGGGGGGATGAAGAAAAAAAAAAAAAAAAAAAAAAGCGAATTAAACGACGACGGCAGTGAAATTACGCTGAGCAACGTCCAAGTCTTCCTCTTCCCGTTCTCGCACTGCGGGTTCCGAGTCTGTAGAGAGAAAAAAAAAAAGGAATGACATCCGATTCGAATTTCGAACTACGAATGCAGATTCGTGATTAATGTTCCACTGCAATGGATCCACCATTACAAGTTTTGAAAGTCTAACCTTAGATTCGTGATTAGCGATCCAAAATACCTCACAGTACCAATTTTCATTCAAACCCATTCGTCCATCTTCAAAATATCATCATTTATATTTATATAAGCCTTGAAACGTCGAGGTGAAAGCTCAACTTTCATTTGCGGGGTGATTGAAAAACTTCCCTTTTTTTCACTGAAAACAGAGAAACAGGGAGGTAAAAATGAAAAATAATTAGAAGCAGAAGTAAAGAATTGGACGGATAAAGATCATTAAGCTTCACAGAAATACGAACGACATTAAAACAAAAGAAAACCTCATTTTTTGCATTTTGGGATATTGAATCTGACTGTAATAAAATTCATTCCGATTTGTCAGGCGGATTTTTTTAGAATCTATTTATTCTTTTTCCACCAAGCTTTTCGACTTTGCATGACTCCGTTCGAACAAATTTGCATCCTGTCACCAGGCAGCTGATCAAAGTTAACAATATTTATTGCGCAGTTGTATTTCGGCACGATTTTAAGTACAGAACCTTGCTCAAGCCCAAAACCCAGTCTTTTCTTTTATCGATTCGATTCCCCGATCGAGCAGCGACCGAATGCCTTAAAACCAATGCGAAATTTCGACATATCATTTTACGAATCCCCGGCACCAGCACAACAACCCATAAACCCATTGTCGAAACAAGAGTGATTCAACAGCAATTAAATTCGACGCAATTAGTCAGATCATAAAAAATGTATAACCGTCGACGGTTTCAGACACCGTCTGTTCTACGCATTCGGACGTCTGATCGAGACAAGGATCCGATTTATTCAAAGTTGACAAACAAGGGCAGCCGGCTTGCATTGTGAAAACGGCTCTCTAAGCGCCGCACGAATTACATGTGCACACAGATCTCATTGAAATTGGTCTCACGCCTTTTTTTCCTCGCGCGTGGATCGAATTATATTTTCCGACATACCTCGCGGCGACTGTTGTCGACTTTACGAGGCTCCAACTACGTATATTCTTCATACCGTGTCTCTTAGCCTCGGTTCTCGCATACCGATCGACGGATCTCTCAACGGGATATCTGCGTTGATCTGTCCGTAACGATCGTATTTTTCATTATCATATTTTACGAAAGGTGCATCGGACAGTAACGGATTTGAGCTTTTTGTCTGGATGATAATGGCACTGTTTATATTCTATCGATTTTGTCCTACAACCTTCGTTTTATCTTCGTTTGTATTAATTTCTTTTTTCTTTTTATTTTTTAACAACCGGAGACGAAAAATTGAAACAATTTTTACGCAGGGAAATTAACATCCCAAATTAAGATTACCGAGTCAAAATTTTCAAGGATTATTTATCGACGGCATAGTTTTCTGCTTTCACACATCCAAGACAATGCCCGTTCAATACGACGAATACATAAATTCGAAACCAAATGATTTAAGTTAAATTACGTTAAATTGAATAAAAATGTACGAAAGATATTTCGTAGAATAATTAATGCAGGATTATTTTTTATGCGAATCTCGTATTTCCTTTTACAGTCTAATTTTTAGAATTTTATCGAGCTAACGATTCAAATGATCCGAAGTTCGGTCGAATCTGACCAACAACCGACTTGTCTGTTTTTCTTTCACTTTATTTCAACCTATTAAATGAAAGACGATCTTTTCACCGCTGGATGAGAATGAAAGACCGATTCCAACCACTTATCTTTTAGAAGTTCCAAGTCTTCGTGGCTGTAATAAGACAAAACGAGGCTTGCGCAACGCGATCGTCATGTCGAAATCCGTAAACCGCGTTGACGTTCGCTGAGAATATTCCGTCGAGTCTCAAATTCCCAATTAGATATAATTTGTTCAGGAAGAAGCGAACCGCGGCTGACTCTGTGAAATTACCGAAATTGGCTCCACTAGTTTTTTAACCAGCTTAAACGACCCGTGCCGACACGGTTTGCATTCAATTTTCGGCCGAAATTTTCCCGCTGCAACGATTTTTCGAACCAAACAACGTTAAAAAAAAACCAAAAAAAAAAAAAATTTCGACTCTTTGACAAAAATTTGATTTATTATTATTAGATGTACATCCATGTATATTTTTTCTTTCGAATATCAATGCGATGTAATTGCGAGGGAGCGAGTTCGTGATTTTCATTTCCGTTATGCAGACACGTGAGGTAAATATAAGTATTTTATTTATTCGCGCAGTGAGAAATAAAACCACTCGCGTTATAATTTCTCGAAGAGAAACAATTTTCGAATCGCACCGCACGCATGCTCGTGACATTGTAACAACAGATGCCGAAGGGAATCGTTCGGAATCGTCAAAATCCATTCTATTATATCTAATTTATAGCTGCCCGGGTAATTTCGCCTTTCCATTAGACGCACGACTTCCAAATCACTTTCTTTCTCTACGTCGCGGTCGATAACCTCGAACAAACGCATGGATCTATCCCTTTTTTTCAACAAGCATTGAGGGGCAGACACACGAGGAGAATCTTAAGATAAAGACGCACAAAAAGAGGAACGATAGAAGAAGCAACGAAAACAGAATAAACATGTTGGATAACGTAAGTGCCTGTAATTTAAAAAAAATTGAACCTAACAAATTATTTAATGATATCAGATTATTATAAATAATAGAGAGAAATTACGTTAAACGGTCTGTGCAAAGTAAAACAGAGAGAGAGAGGATAAGAGAGGAAGAAGAAACCCCGGAAACGTCGGAATTCGTCTTTCGCGACGTTTTTTCTTTTTCTTTTTTTTATTTTTTTCTTCCTCCGTCAGCCGGTAATCTGTATAATGTTTAAGCGACTCGTGCGTCCGAATCGCGGGTCTCTTCCTTCGTGCAAGGAGAGAATAATACGGAACGATAAAGGAGAAAAGAAGGAGTAGAGGAAGAGGCGAGGAATCGCGTGAGCCCATTTTCTGATGGCGTTTAAGCGTTCCAGCAGTTTGACGAATCGTTCGTGGCTCTTTCGGCCTCTCAGGGTAATTTTCGTTCGCGTTGTTTCAGTTTGGCGGTACGGTTATTGCTTTTATTTCCTTGACACGCAGCCCGAGGCTCTATTATACCCTACATATTTTACGTATACCTTTGTCCGTGTGAGTGAACAATGTCAACAACAATCTTCCCTATGTGCCTGTGCATCTTGCAGAAGCTACGCAATATATCGGGTGGAAATAACGGTTGGATGCGAATAAGCGATACTTGGTTCGTTTTTACAACCTATATAATTTGCACACGCGCCTTGTGTGTGTGTGTGTAAAAAAATTTATGTTTTTTCATTTTTTTTTTTTTTCAAACGTGCGTCAAAACTTCGGTTCGGCATCTCAAATAGAACAAATGGGAAATGGAAAAAATAAAATGGGCACCGCTAAATATCGATATCAAGAGCTCATATTTGGCTGAGATATTCTTGTTTGATTGTAGGAGATAAAAAATTTCATCCCGTTACCGATTCCGTGTAATATCATGCTAATTACAAAGGAGTAAAGAAATCATCGTAAGATACAAGGAAGATAGAATATCTAGCAAAATCGTGATCGTCACAGTTATATACCTTTCGACGATTACGAAACGATCTAATTGTAAGCCGATATTAGACGGCAACAGGATGCAATACCGGAACTCCGAGTGATCCTTTACAGCGCTCGTCATTCCGCACGATACAAATTGCTTTCAATTATTTATTTATAACTGCAGCAAATGACAGAAAACCTCGGGGGGTAATTTCGCGAAGATGGTGTGTAACCGACGAGAAACCTGCGGCACGTTTATGCAATGCACAACTTCGAACGATCAAATCACGCAAACACTTCTTGCACTTGTACCGCATAAACGAACCGCAATATTTATGTACGTAAAACGGACGGATTACTGTGTTTAACGTTGGGCATAATCCATATTTTTATTTTTTCAAAATGAAAAAAATAGCATGGGAAATTTTCTTTCTTTTTTTTAGAAAATTGTAGCTCGCAAACCAATAAAAAAATCCAAACGAATCGTGCATATTTTTGTAAGAAATTGAACACTCTAAAAAGAGTGTCTCTGATCATTTTTTGATAAATTGACTCCTTCCAAAGTTTTTCAAACTCAAAGTTCGATTTATAGTTGAAACTGAGCTAGTAAATTCTAACAATCGTATGTTTCGAATTCTCTGAACGGGGGCGCGGTTGTTATACTCTTCGGATCAGGGTTGAGGGAAAATGACAACAAACTCAATTTACGGTTCGGATCGCTGATCATGGACCAGAGATTAAAGATGTACCTACACCCAATGGCGTTGTTTGTCATCCATTACATATATATATATAAACACGTATATACACGTATTTGCCGAAGGTACAGGGTGAAATGAATTGGACATTATGTCCAGCAAGAGGGGAGAATCGGACCGAATGACGTTCGTTGCGCCCGAAAGTGAAATCGGTCGAACCGCCCCGGAGATTTTCCATGACTTCCATCGCCGGTTGATGAGGGTGTGACAATCCGGACGAAAGGTATTATTATGCGGAGAACTGTCGATGGATTCGTCCTTCTTACCCGCCCTTGGCAAACATTTGAGGTCTGCACGACAAGACGGTTACAGCGACGAGAGAAAAATAAATGAATAAATAATCGTGGATGGATTATTTTAACTTGACAAAGAGTGGTAGATTTTTAACCGTTTTAAATATCCGCATGTAACTTCTTGTACTGTATTGATAGTTTTATTCGGATACGGAACGATGAATTCATCATACATTTTACTGTTTATTCAATTTAAAAATACAATACAATTTACTACAGAATTTAGTAAATTCGAATTACTTTTTTTTTTCTTGCCATGTCTTTAATACGAATTTTAGTAAATTGTAAATTGACTAATTTTTTGTACAGTAAATTTGTAGTAAGTTCATAACGATTTTTAACGCTGTAATGTAAATGACGTTTGAGCATTTTTTTTTTCTGTTTTTTTTTTCTCGAGGGAAAAAGAGTTATCCGAAGAAGTAAAATATACCGCACGATTACAATTAGGTTAAGTGATCACAGGAATTTTATAATACCAACATGCGGATTATGTAGGTACATAATATGGCGTCATCATTTGTCCGTGATGTATTTACTCGATCTGCAAACGATGCGGTGGATTACTCATTACAGAGTACGTATATATGAATAATTTCTGTGTTTATTCAACTCAAGGATTTATGGAAAATTTCATGACGCAGAATTACAGCATTTGGACAAGACAACTTGGTCCGTTTTTCCATAGGAGCAAAAACACCGTGAATGAGGTGCATGCAAGTATTTCGATGACGGTTGCAACAATACGTTGAATAATTAGCCTTTCGTACAAAATGAAAGAAAAAACAAAATTCTATCGTTATCCTGAAGAAAACTACAGTCTATCGATTCGTTTTTCAGCGTTTTAAAATTTTTATACACAAATACAAGAACGAAAATGAACTTTAGTAAAAAATCGATGGACGATATTTCACGTCCGTGTAACCTGAGATTTCTTCGCTTCGTTTCTCGACTCTTGCAAGCAGTAATAACAAAAAAATATGGAATCTTAGGAAGAATCGTGTGACGATGTTTCGTGAAATAGGGTGAAAGAGGAGGAAGAATAAAAAATTGAAACGGAGCGTTGAGATACATCGGTGATAAGTGGGACGTCCGAGTCCCCATTCCACGCGTTCTTGGCTTTACGACTGCCCAGGGAGAGAAGGATGAGTTGTCTTCTTCTCGGGTCGTTTGTCTGCGAGGAATACTATGTCAGCTATGCATCAGCTATGCACTTTAACGCTCTGCCGCCCCTTGTGCGTCCGTTTTATAGGCTCCCACGAATCGCCGGCAGCTTATTCCTGCGGGTATTAAACGCGCGTGTCCGTATAGAACGATTTTCATGCGGAAATATTAGGTCTTCTATAATTTACCAGGAGATCTGAAATTCAGTGGGAAATTATTGTAGCCAGACTTCGCAGGGTGGCGGAAGAATTGCGAGTCTTCGGAACTTGAATTTGGTACCGGGATTTGGGGCGGGTTGAAGCTGCAAATTTGAAACGTTCCGAAAACGTCGAATTCCGAATTTCTTGGCGGAGAAACTTAAAGTGAAGAAATCGAACTTCGACCAAACCCGACGCTCAAAGTTCCGAAAAGAGAGAAAATAAAGTGATTCAAAAATCCGAGACATCGAAATTCTGGATCAAATAATTTGGAACTAGTCGCTTTCGGAACTTCCCAAAATCGGAACATAAATTCCCCGCCCCTCAGATTTTCTCACTCTCCTGTCTCAGGTGATTAGATATATTACCTTCAATTTACCAACATGGCATTAAGGAGCGAAAATTAAATAAAATTGGAGAACATTTTTCATTGCACGATCAAGGTCTTGAGCAACTTTTTTATCTTAATAATACAGCAAGGAGGACAGGAGTTTTTATCATCAGTAGCTCGGCTCGGCCACGTTTTCGAGTGAATTAATCCCTCCATGAACGTCGCGAGTGTCTGACATCCCGCAGGCAAAACTGCCCGACTGTCACATTCGTCGCTAATGTTCCCCGCGTTTTTAAAGTTCAGCTCTTCCCATTGCTCTCTGACCGGAGTCGCGCGGTGCGATCGGTGAAATTAATCCAGACAATTTACGCGACTTTTGATTCTTTATTACCGCGTCGTTTAACCCTTTATTTTTCTCACGATTTCAAAAATTTTTTACCATCCGGTTCGCTCTCGAATGAAATACGATTTACGTTTTGTTTTTCGAATCGTGCAGATTCCGCAGGTAGGAGAATTCAATTTTTATCACACTCATCCGGCATACGTCAATGAATTATTTTACGGAAGAATACAACAGCTACGCAGGGACGAATATAAATATGAACAACCGATGCATGGATGGGGAGAAAAACCGTGGTCGAAAGAGTTGCAGAGGCGATGGTGAGGAAATGAAATAAAAGAAACGCACGAGCCTCGAAGAAGGATGGTTATTAATGCACCGCAGGTCCATCGGTGGGTCGAACGCGACTGACTGTACATACGATATGACTTGAGAAAAGGTCGAGCTATGGAAAGGAATCGGGGGGTCGTGGCCTGTGGGGAATTTTTCCTCTTCCCGTTCTCTCTTCGTCCTTCCATCTCGGCGGCGTTGTTTCTTCCATTTTTGACGAATTGTATCGCGTAATGTATTCGTGACGCGTTTTCAGAACGGGCAAACAATCGTTGAAAATTTAACAATCGAAAGGTTCGCCCAGATCGAGGTCGAAGCCGTAACAGCTGCTTTGCCTCGCCTCTCGTACCCTCCATGCATCGGCGTCCGCGAGACGAGGAACGCCGGGAATAATTCAAAACCCGCAGATAAACACCGTGCGTAAGCCTGCGTGCGAACCCCGTAGAAGAAAATAAAAATAAATAAATAAATAAATAAATAAATAAACAAAGTAAAAGAGAAAGAGAAGAAAGAAAGAAACGAAAACAAATCAAACTCCCTTGAAACGCGGTTGAACTTCCCGATGAGATCGAAGGAAATTGCTGACACAGTCCCGCCAAGCTCGACTTTTTCCGGAAACGAAGCTGGGGAGAGAAGGAGAAAAAGAAGCACGAGGATCGAATCGAGGACGAAAGTCGGCTGTGAATTATTTTTAAACGTTTGATAGCTCGTTGAAAATCGAAAAACATAGTTCTAGGTAGAAAATGAAAATTAGTTTTCTACCTGTTACCGGAAAGTATCGTATCCGTTATTATTCTTTCTCGTTACGATCGCTGTTACTAGATTTTCTTGCAACTGTTGCGAAAATTCAATGCTCGTGCAACGATAAATTGACGTTAAAGCCTAGTTTGACTAAAAAAGTAGAGTAAACCTCAGAAACTGATTTTGCGTTGCAATTACCAAAAATGGATCGGCAATAGCGCAAAATGGTTAAGTTTACCTCGTTTTTCGTAATACCAACAATATTCAAACAGTTTTTTTTTTTAATAATACCTGTTTTACTGACTTTTTCTAGTTACTGTATCAAATGAAATTTTTCTCAGTGTACGAAGGTACTTGCTGTTTCTGATTTCACATTTTACCCGTTCGAGAGAGTTGGACGAGTCATGAATCGGGGTCAAAGTTCGAGGGGTTGAAAGCTTGTTGAACACGAATCACCGCGTTATGATCCAAATGCTCGTTTCGACGATTAAAGAGCTTTGGGCTGCGATTGGTGCAGCACTTCAGCATTTTGCCCTTTCGGAACTTTGAGCGTTGGGTTTCGGACGATTCAAAACTTTGAAGCTTCGTCAAAGTTTGATTTCCTGACTTCAAGTTTCCCCCTCAAAAAATCCGGAATTTCGCGCTTTCGAAACTTATCAAATTCGGAATTTCAACCCCGCCCCAAAAAACCAGGACTTGGGTAAAATCGTTCCTTCCGTACCTAAAGCCGACCCTGAGCTGTGAACGGCGGACTTAACGATCCCGGAAAAGCTCGGGACTCGGACACGCGTCGCCTCCCGTGTCTCCGTTCCCTGAACCGTGACGACGCTGATCGTCGAGGGCCTCGAAGGGCGTCGGTACGAAGGAGTCTCGAGGACCCCGAGACTATTTGTCGGCCCCGGGACACAAACGAGCCTGTTTAGAGCGGCTCGGATCGACCCCTGACAGTTCTATAAGGTCGGCATCCCCTCGCCTCGTATCGAATGTCTCACTCCGAAAGGCGAACTCCTCACTTTTCACTCTTCGCTAAGTAAGCCGCCGATCCCCAAAACTGGGCGCTCTTCACTTCGCGTTTAAACCGAACTACGAGCGTGATTGATTGCTCGGATAGGACCCCGACTTTATTCCGAGGACCGAACGCTCCCTGATGGATCGGATCGCCTTTTCGCTGCATCCTCTATACCCGTGCTCAATGAGCTTTATCATACTTCTCTCTTTCTTTATCGCTTTGACCGATTCGATATCCCACGGGAAATTTTACCCGCGGACTGCAGACCGGACGAATCGTAGGTGGAATCTTTTTTTTTTCCCCTTCCTTGTATCAATGATTTCTCAACTACTTTGCAACGTTACTTTTTACTCTCGTAACAGACAGACGTGTGCATGCGAGTAATATGGACGATAATAACAGCGACGAGTTTCGAAAATTTTTTAAAATTTTTTTCTCTCCTCTTCTCTCGAGCGACGAAAAACTCGAGTTCGGAGAAAAAGAGGAGGGTGAAAATCTTCTCCCTCCAGCTTCGTGGCTGCAGATTCGGGGGTAAATTGAAAAAGTGTGCCAGCCTGCAAGGGGTGGAATATCTCTCCCCTTATAACGGGATATGCCCGAAGCAGGTGTATGTATTACACGGATCGATGTATATAGATATATCCAAGCGTGTGTAACGCGGCCGGGTTTTCACGTCGTCAGAAAAAGCTTTGCATTGATGAAATTGTATAATGTCACATAAATCGCATCGCGTTTATCTAGCGCGCAGGGCAATTTTTTTTTCATCCCCATTTTATTTTTTAATACATCCTATTTTTACGATACATGCCTGCTTCTCCAAAGCCGAGCCGTCGTCGTCGTCACATGGTAAAAACTGAAAATAAGTCACACAAACTTTCGCGTTTTCACATATTCCAAAAATGGAAGGTCAATCAATCGCTTGAACTCTACACACGTGGAGGCATAGCTGAAGTCGGGACGTTTTTAAACGAATGAAACAATTCACTGGATGAGTTATTCGTTTGTCGGTTAAAAAAAAAAATAAAAAAAAAAATAAAAAAAGAATTCCTCGCCTATCGCGTGAAAGTTAATGCATAAGCCGCGCGGGTTGTCAGCGTGAACCGTTAAAATAATTTGCTGGCTCTCTCTCCTCGGTATTATCTAAAGCGTCCAAACCACGCGGCGACATTACAAGTTTTAAAATGCACTTAGGCAACGGATACGTTATATTTCCCGATACACGTACGCGTGCATGCTTCAAGCCGCAGGTGAGAAGCCCATATGCCGGGCATATTTTCAACTCTCGAAGAACTTCGGGCGTTTAATGACCGTGTAGATGTTCGCATGTATGCGTATATAAGGCGTGCGTTGCATATGCATAGGTGAGTATTGTACAGGAGACCCGTTAACCGGTGTATCGATAAGAGTTGAAAACTATTTATTACTCTCGGACCGCCCGTTCGATATTGTTTATTACCATATTTCGAAAACGCACCGCCCGCGCGCACAAAGCTCTCAGACTTTTCGAACAAGTTACCCGCAACCGTACAGATTTTATAACAAAGAGAAAGGAGAAAATATAAATATAAATAAAAAAAATTTTCGCGAAAAAAATTCCACTCACACGCTACGATCTACATTAACAACGCGCATAAATCCCTTTCTCTCTGGGGAAAAAAATACACCCTCGAATATGTTACATATGTACATACATCCAGGTATATGCAGACACACACACACATCTGTATATACATGTATATAAATACTTTCCCGGTAAAAATTCAGCGGGCGAATTTTTCGAGGGTTTTTATCTTCCAGTTGCTGCTTTTTTTTCTCCGATTTCGTTTTTTTTTTTTTTTGTTTTTGTTTGTTTTTAACTCCGCGGATTGAAGGGCTTGGATTCGAGGGATGATAAATTAACATTGCTAATTCAGAGAGTTAAGTCTGGTTATGAACGTTGATGGGAACGAATAGGCGTTTATGGCTGTATAAGCATTGGTAGTTGAATAAAACTTTTTTACGTTATAGGTAGGAAAAATGAGGCGTAAATTTACTAGGAGATTTCATTACGCGAAAGTGTATTGGATTATTTAGAAAATTTCATTGAATTCAAACGAACTTTTCTCCGAGTCGATTTTCTACTCTGCATCTCTGCATGAATTGAAATGAATTTCAAATTTCTAAGGTCACGCCTGGTGCGCACGTCACGTGGGTTAAAAAAGGGGCTCCGAGATTGGGGCACCTAATGATTTCCTCCAGAACTCGAGTTCCCGCGGTGGAACTTAACCAGCGGTGATATAACTTAATTCGAACCGAATTTCCTGCTGATAAGCCCGAGCAATTTGTTTCACTTTGACGTCTCTGACCCCGTAAAGGTTACTCTGAGACGGCTCTAGATCAAGAGAGAAACTGTAATAAGCTTTGCGCAACGGTCCGGGCGCCTCGATAGAAACGTCTGTTATGCTCCAAGGAGCGGTAGACCGGAACAACATTTTTCTATGTAAGACAAACCATGAATATGATGGATTTGTTGGATTTATCGAAAGGGATCCGCTTCGTGATGTTTAGCCTTAGTTTATTCTGTTGCCAATTAGACTGTCTTGGTTTCTTTCCCCCCCTCCACCCCCCTTTTTTTTTTTTTACCCTCCTAATTTAATCACGAGATAGTCGCATATCGAATCTTCACCGAATTAACATGGAAAAAAGATGTTATAATCATCTTGAAATGATTTCACAATCCAGTATATTATTTGTTCGACTTCATTCGACGATGGTTTCAATTTTTTTTTTTTTTCTTTTGGATAATCAGGTTTTTTCTCCTTTACTATAAGCTTGTTGATACAGATTTCTTGTTTTTTCAGCAGAAAATTTTTCATGCTGTGATTTTTTGCTATCTTATCTTTGCTATTCAGCGCGACATTGAAAATTTAAACATTTGTCAATGTCAACTTGGTTATTGCTCAGTGTGATACTTGCTTTAAGAATTTTCGTTCCGTTGTCACCCTGAAAGCTCAACACGCGGATAAATTTACCAGCTTGACGAATCGGTGAATGTGCCATCGTGAATTATGTGATGTATTTCTTATACAGAGTGAATTCCTGACGAGTAAAGACCACGTTGTCTATTGGGGCTTAATGCGCTTGCGATATAATCGGAGATCGTTTGTTTATTAGGCTTAACAACCAACGGAAATTCGACGATTGATATTTATACGGAACTCGAAGGCAAAATTTTTTGGTGTGTATTAAGTTTGTGTAAAAATTGGCATTTGGATTTTTATTGCAGATTTGGAGAAAATGCTTTTTGTTCGCGGGTAAAAGTACGGATCTCGACCATTTAGACCAAATAGAAATACTTCAGGGACCACGTGGAACCAAAAAGCTCTAGAGTTGTTGCCAAAAAATGGTTTCACATGTAAAAAGTTGCTCGGTACGGTCGATGAAACAAAGTGAAGAATTGGAAAACGGCACGTTTCCGTTCTTCCGTTCTCTAACTTTCAATTCGCTCACCTGCGGCTCATCAGCCGTGACGTAAGATCATATATCATATCTACCGATCTCGCGTAAGTGAAATACCAGCTGGTGAAAAACCTGAGTATAAAAAAAAAAAAATAACGTACGTCGGGTAGCGTGCGTATCGGCATCTGGTATCAATAATGCAGTCCGCGCAGCAACACGCGGATGGATCTCACTCGGTGCGAAACAAACCGGTAAATAATTCATCGATGGGTTGAAGTTTTTGGGGTGAAAGTTCGACTGAAATTTGGGGGAAAGATTGGCTCGGCACGGTACGCGGCGTGAGAGCAGAACCACTTGGGCCCTGGGGCTGCGAATTCGAGTGGCTGACGTCGCCTCGTAGGGTGGAGGAGGGCCTGCCTACGCCGGGGGTAAATCCGGACTCGCGTTTCTCCCGGAAACGGGGATCCGAGCCGAAGATTCGAACCGCGCTCGGTTAATTGGTTAATAATTCAGCAGCTACGAAGCACAATAATTGGAACGCGGAGAACCCCGATAATCTAACAACCGGTGGATCAAGTCCGCCTCCGTCCTTCTTCGCCCACGCGTAGAGGCTCCCATCATTATTTTATCGCTAAGCTCCTCGCGTGGCGTATATCCCTCCTATTCTCCTCGAACTAGAACAAACCGACTTGTCGTATTCCAAGGATTTCACCTCAAGTGGGTGCCTTCAAAGATGTTGGGTGAATCGAAAGTTGGAGAAGAGTGAAAACAAGGTGGGAGTCAAAACTTGGAAGGATCAATGTTTGGAAGAGCCGACATTTTCGAAAATCAACATTTCGAACAATTCATCTTCGATTTATGTCGGACATTTCAAATATTGATCCTTCCAAGTTTTGACTACCAAGCAGAAAAAACGTTTCAATAATACCCAGTCACATGTTGTTTCCGTCAATGATTTTGAACGTGAACGAAAAAGTAGTCCTGTTATACTTGTATAACGCAACGGGGATGAATCTGGGTAAATTCAAGTAACGCGAGCTGACTTGTCCTCAAGCATCGAGAATCACATCCGAGGCCATGACTTTGATCGAGAAAAAGACTCTTCGCCAAGTATCAACTCCTCGAAAAATACTGATTGTTATATTTTTGGTTGGACATCGTTTACGCCTGACTTCTCAGGTTATTGGCGATATTGGCTTCCCGGTAAAGGAAGCCACTTCGGAAATTGATCTTCTTGGCACTCTATCCCGGTTCCGGAGAACGTCTTCCCGTCGGTGTTCAGCGGGGTCTGTAATTGATACGGATGGATTTTCGTAAGGGATCCGTAGACCCGCGTGCGTAGGTAACAACAAGAAATACACGGAAGGTGGTCCTCTCTGAGCGAAGTACCTACCTAACGTAGGTAGTGGAGGAACAACAATGGTCGAGGATCAAATGTCACCGATCATTTGACGATTTATCCGGTCTTCATCAATCTGGCACTGCAAAGATCAACCCGACCCTTTTCACCCCTGCAGCTCGTTCGTCTTCCGAACGCTCTTCAGCTCTTCGGCAATCCAAGGCCAAGGGTTTCGGGTTATTTATGCGATTACGTCTGTCACATTCTCACCCTTCACTCGGCTGATCGATGACATCGACCCTCTGCCTTCGAACTGCCATTCCTGAATTCGTGCAACTTGAGCCGTAATCAGGGTCCGACTAGAATTGGGGCATGCTTAAGAACGGATTCTGACAAGGCATGGTGATATTTGGCTTGCGGAACTGATCCATCCTTGAAATCGGGGCAAAGATACGCACGCAGGTCATTGGTTGGCATTTCGATGCGATTTTTCCTTCCACGGTGAAAATTGATGAATAAGAAGAGGAAGAAGAAGAAGAAGAAGAAGCGTAGGCGAAAGGGCAGCTTCTGCCTTACTAGGCACGCCGATAGAGCGCAAGTGTTATGGGTATATGGTGGCGATTATGCGGTCGTTTCATCTGGTTCCGTCTCGATGCACCGCCGGGCAAAACCTGCAACGTCGACAAAGCGATGCTTGCGGTACGAGACGCTGCAACGAGGTGATAAAATCCTCTGAAGGAATTCTCAGGGAATCACCGGGCGCAATGTGCGCACCTCTTGCCTCGTAAATTTACTCCTCAAGCCCCTCAGCCCTGCTGGTGAAACACCGAAGCCCTCTAGCCGTATTTTTCACTGGGCAAATATCCGACATGCAGATCCTCGAGCCTCGGCTGTTGCCCGAAGGGTTCAGGGAGTCTCGAGACCCAAGCTTACATTTCCGAGTGCTTCCCAGGTAGCACACTTCTTCGGATGACTGATCGAAGCAGGCGTGGAGTGTCTTCGGTTGAAAAACTTTACTCGGAATTGGCAGAAAGTCAGTGAGACGGTCACTATTCGACGATAAGTCTGAAATCAAAGCTGGGTCCATGAATGTCCTGAGAAACGTTGAGGTCAGGAAAAAGTCGAATCAAAAACTCCAGATACTAGGGTGGTTCTTAAAAAGGTTATTTTTGAATTTAGACCGGCTCGCCCTCCGAATCGGCTTCACACAACTCAAAAATAATACTCAAATTTTTTTAGATTCTTATCTCAATTGTAACTCGTTCTCCAAAGAGGGTGGATTTTGTTCAGCCCTTTCAGGGGCACAACGAATCTACTGAACGGATTTAGATGTAATTTGACACAAGGGGGTTTCTTGGGTTGCTGATTATGAATCTGAACTCGAAATTTGTAAAATAAAAATTGTGGATTCAATATGGTGGAGTGAAATCCAAAAAGACATTTGATCCCGATAAAACTTGGTACTCGAGCGTTTTTGAGGTCGATGATTACAAATCTGACCTCGAAATTACAAAATTCAAAATCGCGGACCCCATATGGCAATATCAAGTAACTTTTGGTCCACCATATTGGATCCATCACTTTGAATTTTCAGATTTTGAGTTCCTATTCGTAATCAGCAGTCCAAAAAACTCCATAATACCAAATTTCATCTAAATCCGTCGCGTAGATTTGATGTGTCCCTGAAAGGTTGAATGGGGAAATCCACCCTCTTTGGGGCACGGGTTAAAGTTGCGATGAGAATCTAAAAAAAAAATAGGGGATTAGTTTTGAATTATGTGGAGCCAATTTGGGGGGTGAACCGGTCGAAATTCAAAAATGACCTTTTTAGGATCACCCTAGTATATATATATAGAACTCACCGTAAAGAATATAACAGGATCACCAAAATTTGGTAATCATCGAAGTTTCAAAGTTTCACTTAACTGTTTCCCAATGGAAACCAGTCAATTTACAGTCAATATTCAAATTGTACAGGTATAAGTCAACCATCAGCTTCAAACACGCCCAAGTCACTGACTAGCTCAAATCATTTTCCGCCGGCAGTAAGTCAGATAGATATATCAGTCAACAGTGCGTTGTCACTAGCTTGAACCGTGAACACGCGGCAGCTTTTATACCATAGTCAAAGAGCGAAGCTGTTCGAGTAAATGAATGGGAAGAGAATTATCAAGGGTTTGAGGGAAACTCGATGACATTCAGGGCTGCGTCGCCGAGGGATCAAAGAGTTAAAACGCTTTTGTTCGGTGTTGAGCATTGTGGCTTTAGTTTGATAAATTCCTCTCTTATTGTTGATACACTCGGAAGTGAAATTGCGGAGGGCGGGATCGGCGTTTCCACCATTCGGGTCACCGAACTTCGACACGAACCGGAACGAAGAGGCTTCGACGTCCTTCGCAGTCGCGTTGTTCCCTCCCTCGTAGCATCCTCCGCTTTATCTTTCCTCATTTCCTTTGTCTATTGTCCTCAGCTTGGTCCCTCAACGGGTAGTGTCGTCTTGACATCACCCGAGACCTTTCGACGCCCGCGTTCAGCTCGATCCTCGCACGACGACTTTCCGGAACGTCCCTTTTCCTACTGGTAGCAAACCATCCTCATACCTCGTACGTCGCGGCTCTCTTCACGCTCGCCTGAGCTTCCGATTCCGATACGGCAAAGTGCTCGTCCCGTTGACGACCAGACTCGACGTCACCCGTCAGGATCCGAAACGTCGATGTATTTTTTTGTCGGTCAACTTACAGGAGGAGCTTTTAGGACTTTTCTTAAAGACTCGAATCTTCTTCCGCGGTTCTAATTCTCCTCGTTTCTTCTCGCGTCTCGTTTTTTCACGCCGTTACGGTGCGCCCGATGTTCGTATGCAGGATACTTTGAAAGCGACGAAGAACGGTCGCTAAGCCCAGCGGCGTGTTGTTTGACTCGACTCAACCGTGTCTTCGGGCTTCCAACGTTTCACTATAATTTTTTATGTACCCCCATATAACTCTCCAACTCTTCGACAACCCTCAGTTATAACGGCTTACACTCCTAGAGCGTTCCTCGGCAATAGCCCCGGGCACAAAATTCACGCGTGCTCGTTGCACGTTGAACGTAAGCGAAAAATTACCCGTCAATATAAACTCGTTCATATTTCCTCGTTATTGAACATTATAGCCGCAAACGATTCTGACATTTCTAACTTTGAACTTACCCTTCAATGAGATTTAAATTTACTCCTTTCCATCTCTGACGTGTAACGAGTAAAAATAGCGAAAACGCTGAAGAGAGAAAGAAAATTAGGCTTTCGTTAACACTGCACACGAGTGGCACTTAAAGGTGGGCGTTACGGTGTGTGCTCGGTATCCCTTTAACACTGGTGGCGACGGGGGGGAAAGGGGTAAGACGGGGAGGGTGGGGGGGTAGAGGAAATGAATCACCGTGGAGGATAGCGGGCAAAGTACCCGGTAGCCAAGCCGAGACGCCGTCATAATAATTTTTACGAGTCCGAAATGTCTGGCCGCATTACCATAATCTCTCGGCACAGCCAGCCGCTCAGCCACGGGGCCGGGGCGACGGCCGAGGACGAGGACGAAGACCAGATCGAGGACCGCCAGGTACCAGCAACAGGCCTGTGTCCCAGACAGACGTTCCCTCCCAGCAGCCGGCGTCAAAGGTATACACAAAAGTTCAACGGACTTGTAATTAGGGCTTCCACCTTTTCGTTCAAAAGGATAGACGTACTGTGTGCGAAGCGAGAGAAAGAGAGAGAAAGAGAGAGAGAGAGAGAGAGAGAGAGAAGAGGAGAACGAGACGCGTTAATATTTTTTCCCAGCTCTTCTCTGTGCCTCTGTTTCTCATTCCCTCGGAGATTTTCATTATTTTTTCGCAATTGAAATACCTACCTGCGTACTTTGGTTTTCCTTTTTCTCTCCGTCTTTCTTTGTTACTCCGCTCCTTTCTCTTTCGTTTAGTCTGGGGCTAAAATTTTAACAAACAAAAAAAAGAAAGACGAATAACGTTTCGTCATTTTCACGGTCAACAGCATGCCAGACTCGTGAAATTTTCGTTTCTTATATTCTATTACGAGAGCTCCTCTTTCGCTATAGAGATATCGAATTGCTTTAATAACGACTTGAGGAGGGGATGGGAATATTAAAACGCGGACAGAATCAAATTGAAAGATCCGCAGAGTCAGCCGAAACCCCGAGAGCGTATAACTCCGTGGCCTGTCTGATCCCACCGCTGTCACCAATTTTATGTTACGTCGTAAAGAGTATTTCACTCGCTACTATATTATTGAATTACGATCCTAAAGATGGAGCGGTCTGAAGGGCAGACTTCGTACATACCTACCTGCTTCAAGATCGAGTCACGGGGTTCATACAACTATTAAATTCCCCCCCCCCCCAAAAAAAAAAAACAAACAAACCCTTCACCACAAAACCCAGGCACGAATATTCTCGATTCGGCAATTCTGGGCAAATGTCTGATCACCTGGCTGGAATTTAGGGTTGTCATGCCCGTTTCTACCTCACGCTATTGCGAACAATTCCAGAAATTTGAGTGGCGGATGGCTGATAATTACAAAACCCATCTCTTAGTACATGTGATATTCATTGACACAAATGCCGAGGTTGACTTTTCGTGGTTCGTTTTCGGTTTTCGGGGGATGGTCGGGGGAATTGAGTTCGGTACGCAGAAATCGTAAAAGAATATCAGAAAATCTTGTACCGCGGGTGTACGATAAAAAGTTGGAATGGGGCGGGGGCGGAGGGCAGATAAATCTCTTTTATCGCGGGGCGAGAAGAAGCGGCCGTGAAAAGTGTGTCAAATGCAGAAAAGCCGAGCGAGAACCTCGGTAAGTATGGTATAGTAAACGGTTAAGACTCGGGAACGAGTTGTGAGAGATCTTTTATGCAGTCAATAAAACGCTGCTGCTTCGCCGGCCGGTTCCTCCGCCTATTCTCCTCGCTCCTTTTCCCTCTCTCCCTCCGACTCCGTTCTTTTTCCGCCCACTTTTTTTTTCGCTTTTTCTCTCTCTCTCTCTCCTCTTATTCTCATTCTTCTTGTTCTCGCTTTGTTTTATTTATTTGATTTTTTTTGTAAATTTTTTTTAATTTCTTTTTCTCAACCATTTTCCCCCATTCCCTCCTTCGCGAGGCGCGACCACAGGCGACAGTCGCGGTTCGTATAAAGTCAGAGTTCCCGGTACCGCTTCCCGTCGCTTTTCGGGCTGCGGGTTTGCCTTGTATTACTAACCGAAAATTCATTCGTCTTCGGTCCAAAGATCGTAAAAACCACCAACCGTTTACCATAATATTCTAGCGGGAATAAAATTGTCCGGTGAGCTTTTTGTCCCGGCGTTTGAAATCGACAAGGGCCACCTTTTCTGACTCGAAAGCATTCAAGAATTCAGATTTTCAGATCTTGCATCTGAATAAATAAAATTTTGACGAATTCCCGGTACAGAAATTTTATTCATTCAAAGCTTGTAAAATTTTTACACAATTTTTCAAATAAGAATCGACGGACGAATTGAAGAAAGTAGCAGTCTCTCAAATACGAGAAAAAAAAAATAAAAATATAAAAAAAAAAAAACGAAAAGAATAACGTAATTTCTTCGAAAACTCGATTTGCCAAGTATAAAGTTTTCTCCTGTATACCCTTTAGGTATACTTTTTTCTCAAATACGTAGAATCGGAGGCACGTTCCTTCACGAAAACAGTGCAGAAACTATTCGGCCGCCATACGCTAGCGGGTAAATCGATGATCGAGAAAAACCGAGGGGAATAAAAATGTCTCGCGTGTATCTGTAGCCGAGAGCGTTGGAAGAAGTTGTTGAAGAAGCGAAAAGGAGAGGAGAGGAGAGGAGAAAAGCGGGAATAATACGAGCGTCGCTGCTCCAGGGACAGTTTTAACAGGGTGACGAGTGTCCTAATGCAGCGCAGATGTGCGCATCTCACAAGCATGCAACCTCACACACACACTCACGCAGACACAACTTCTGCTATATATTAAAGTTTCATTTGGTCCACGCGGCCTGTTTGACTCGTCGTAAAATGATACCAGCTCATTTCGAACAGACATCATACGCCGCAGTTTTCCCGCTACTCTCGGGTGGTGAATTTTAAAGAAAGATTCGAATGCACAACCTGCGGACTATAAGCCGATTTCCGAGTCGCTGTTACCGACGTTAAAATGCTGCCCGATTTACGAGCTGCAAATTCTTTTATGCTACATTTACGGCACCGCACTGACAATGAATCTTCTATACACCTACCTACGGATGTCGGTCGAGGATTATTGCTACTCCGGTCTTTCACTAGATTCACAAGTTTTTACGACAGCTGCTAATTTCTTAACGTTCATGAAATGTCGCTATGCGCAACGCTAGCTGCTGATAACGCAGGTCTGAAACCAAAAAATTCCACTGGTTTTTTTATACCGTTTCTCTGTAGATTTTGACTCACTGAAGCCGGGGAAAAAACGCAAAAAGTTCGATCATGTCAGGTTTTTTTATCGAACTCGTGTTCGTAGTTTCGATTAGAGTGAAACTCTCGTTTAACTCGAAATCTGGTATCCTAGTCTTGATTCTAAAAATCCTATGCAAAAGTGATTTCTTACTTCCATTTCATATGTAACTGAGTGTGACTCAAGAATATACAGAAACAGGGAAAGAGAAAACGGATTGCGGAGAATTCGGATTTTCGGAGATGTATTAAAGAGAAGAAGGAAATGTTTCGTAGGTGAAAAGAATGAACATGGGATGTTGAATACATTTCATAAAGAAATTGTTTGTTTAATTTTATTACAAATATTGTTTAGTTCATTTTAATTAAATGGTGTTTATTTCATTATTATTATACTTTTATTACGCAAACACCTTGTATTTTGCTAGAATACCGTATACACGATGGAAGGTAATGGAAGTCATTGTTGGATTCAGCACACTCGAAAACGTAATATTTACCAAAAACGTCCCATACAGCTGAAAAAAATAATCTTTCTCGCAGATCTGTGTAATTATCGAGCCATTCTTGTAAAAGCCTGAAAAAAATAATGCAATTCGAAACATGATTACTTTGTGCTTTTTGACAAAAAATTTAATTATGTTATCGACTCGTGTCCTCCCGCGTCGAATTTCATTGCACGAATAAAGGGTGAGATATTTCGCTTACTAGGAGTAGTTTGCTTCCGCATCTCAAGGCTCGTCTTCCCGAATTTGTCCGTCAGGTTGTCGTCGTGGGGTTCAAGCTGGCTCCGACAGGCATCAAGGTCGCGTCTTCATCCCCGATGAGCTTACGGCGAAGCAAGTTAATTACTAATTAACAAATAATTAATAATCATCGCGTCGGTTTGGCGTCGTCCAAAAGGGGTTGGAGGAGGGTAAACTGAACCGGAAATCGGTTTCTACGGCTGCACCTGCGACTGGATGTAAGACCGAATTAGTGGTTCAGATTAGAATTGGCTTAAGAAAGCGTCGTTATCGTTCTCGTAAGTAAAAAGTGACAAAGAAAAGAGCCGAGATCCGATCCTCTCGACGTTAGAAGCCATTTTGGATCTTTCAGGGTTACGATTCTAAAAGCTGACTGGCGACATAAAAAGGTGTCGGACAAGTCGGAGCGAAAAATAAACCGCACGTGAAAGAAGAACGTTCAAAACAATCCCCAGACTTAAGCTTCCTTCGAATATCGGTTAAATTTTGTCAGTTTACGAATGCGGAATGAAAGCTCGAGTGAAATTCGTGCTTGGACGCCCTCTTACCTGGCATAAGAAACCGGTACTCGGTGAGAATTATTATAAGAAGTTGAGAAAACGGTTCGAGGCAAGTAAGGAAGGGGGATGGACGGATAGACCTCTCTAGAGGGAATTGATTTACGAGCAATAAAAGGCCGGTAATAATGGTGTAGATTAGACTATTTGTGTCGTCGGCAGTTAAAAAATACATCATCCAAGCCAGCGTGGAGTCGGAATCGCTCTAGCGACGTGCAGCCGCCGCCTCTTTCGACGCTTGACGAGCGGGATAAGGACGGAACGAAGGGATCTGGATATAACTTTGACGCTGGAACAGTTCGCCTAAGTGCCCCCGACTACCAAGCCGTCTGCACGCTCCGTGAACGAACGCGTATAACCACCACCGACACCGACGCGGGGGGGAAAACGAGACCCAGAAACGGTGCCAACGCGCTGCAGCAGCGAGCTGATGGCCATGGTTAAGCGCCTCGCCTCGCCCTGCAGCCCTCAACCCTTGGCTATAAAATCCAGATAAAGGGCGAGCGTGTTTAGGGAGTAATTCTTGTCTCCCCGTTGCAACTTCGTCCCTTCCTCCTAACGCGTAATACCAGCGGTCCCTGCAGGGGGACCAACGGCCCCCGATGACTTCGGATATCCACGGGCCTCATGTGTCTACAACGCTCGTGAATTTTACTTGGATTGCCGTAGGATTAACGGGTCCCGTGCGGGGCTCGGTTACATACGGAAATCAGTTCTACAGAGCAAATGTTGTACGGAGTGCTTTCTACAGACTCGTTTCTGTACGGATATATTTTCCTACAGAATTCGAATTCGAGATTCACATCAGAAATAAATCTGCTCTGAATTATTCTACAGGCGAATCGTTTCGCACAATATTTTATTTGCACAATATTTTTCTACAGAAAGAAATTCGAAATTCACATCGGAAATAAACTTGCATGAATTATTATATAGAATATTTTTTATGTAGAATAATTGATGCAGGTTCATTTTTGACGTGAATCTGAATATTCCTGCAGAAACGATTCTATAGAACATTTGCGCCGCAGAATCGATCCTTCTCCTTTGTCAGACACTATAAAAAATTGGCGATGTTAAAATTGACCAATTGTTGCCGGGATAGACTACTGTAGAACAATTTTTGTCGTCACTTTAGAGCTTGAACGTCGGAACGTCGAAATCTGGTGGAGCATTATCGCAGCAGAGAAGGTATCTTGGCTGTATTGAGTAAAAATTGACGATTAAAAAAAAAGAAAAAAACGAAAGAAAAAAAAAGAACATTCGCGTTAAATATATTCGCGAAACGAGTACGTGGATGCACTAACTTACTGTAATCGCCATAAATGTCACGAAAAGCATGAGAATAATTCCTCGTTACGTATTTTTTTCTTATCAAGTATAATTTTATGCGAATCGATACAAGCGATGCCCGATGCCCGCTGGAAACGCGCTAAACGAGCCAAGATCCCGAGAGGAACGGTGCAAAAGTTGATTGCAAAGAAATGTTATACCGGGAATAAAAATGGAAGGATCAAAAATAACGGCGTCGAAGAGCGAATCGCGTGGGTGGTGGTATAGCAGTTTGGTTAATCTGTCCGAGGTGTCGCGGTCGCATAAACAGCTCGGGAAGGACACGTGTACGCTTTAGGGGGAGAGAATCGAGGCGGACGAGGGTGACGAGAGAGTGAGAGAGAGAGAGAGAGATGAGAGATAAGAGAGAAGAAGGGAGAGATACGAGCAAAAAGAGAGGCGGCCGCATAGATTATGCCCGTTGAGACGCGGTGATAAAAGTTCAAAGGAAGATACGCGCGACGAGTTTACCCGACTTTGAACTACGTCCGCGGACCGAGTTTTGCAGAACTTGTCAGTTTTGCGGCCGGTGGGTGTAGAATATACGAAGACAAGCCGCAAACACTATCGACGTCCGGTCGAAACGCTGCGGAATATTGATTTCCGCGACAGAACAGTGTAAAAAGAACCGTGTTGTGTTAGTCAGATTAGTACAAATTTTTTTTTTTTTTTATTTTTGGTTGGTAAGCTTGTCTGAAAAGTTACTGTACCGCGTCAGCCATATTGGATTGGATTTAGTCGATTGTCAGTTGTCTAAAAAGGTTACATGTGTTTTCGTAGGATCGGTGATTTGGAAAATTGATCAGAGAATTTGTTGCATCAGCACCCGCTCACATTTTCTTACTTGTCAAGTGATCCTTTCGCCAAAAACAACATTGTAACGATGCCCCAGCCTCCATATTGAAAAACAAAAAGAAAGGGAACCTTAAGGGGCCGTCGTCTTCCAAGCATATAGATGAGATTGAAAACGCATCCCTGAGCGAGCTAAAAGCTAACCCAAAATAAAGAAAAAAAAAAAAACGAGTTCCAGAAGTGTTTCGGGGATTGAAAAAAAACGCTGGCATTAGTGTACGATATATAATAACATTATTGTAGAGAAATGGGTAAAATTCTTTCGAAAAAACAAAAATTCCTCATATTTTTTGAACATACCTTGCGTGTAACTTAACTAACCTCAAAAATTATCAGCACGCGTTACGTAGCGTGCATTCCGGTGCAAGCTGGACAATACCTGCATCACCGCGATCCCGTCACGCGCTTTAACTTGCATAAATAGTGCAGCTGTATATTCTCGCGAACGGTAAAATTTATGCAGCACATGCATGCATGCGACGACGAGGACGAAGCGAATCGCGTTCCGCACACAATTGCCAATATGTACACGGGGATACGATTCGTGAATCATAGATGAACCGATGCCCGACGAAGAAGCGCTGATAGCCAGTCGTTAAAGTTTTGCCGCAGACCGAGAAAAAAGAAACGATCGGAAGGATCGATTTCTTTCCTTTTCGTCTCTTATGCACCATGCAAAAGAACCGCCGTCCCGGGTTTGTTTCGGTTTTCTTGTTTCATTTTCCACGCGCGTCTCTGTGTGTGAGAGTGATTTTTTAGCTTTCTTTATTTTCGGGTTGGTTGGCTCTTCGCCTCTTTTACCTTTTTCTTCTTCATCCACTCGATACCCAAAAAAGAAACGAAAAACTCGCGGCCGCACCGACGAAGAGATGTTTATGTTATTCTTGGACTGAGAAAGTTTTACATCGAACTGATTCTCGTAACGGTTTGCATCCATTCCTCCTGCCGATAAATCGAGACGTGGGTTTATTCAACCGGACCACCATGTATATTAATGTATACGCGAACTGTCAATCCATGCTTTTTGGCACTGCATCATCGATGCAACGATTTCACCTACTTTATCATGACCCGACGAACGATATTTTCACGTGTAGAATCGCTTCTTGCAGCTCACGTTAACCGATCATCGTATTACAGGACACAATCTTTTTTCCGATTCAACGTTCTTCGGTACAACAAGAATCGTTTCATTCCATTCTTCAACGAACGTGATACCCTGAACTCACTACGTAATCAATATTTACATCCGTGATTTCACGCATCGGAAGCAACGATGTGATTCTCGAATGAGGGAAACATGGACCGACACCAAAACAAACACAATCGCCCATCACTCGTAGCTCAACGTTCGTAGCAGAAGTCAGACCTGAAGCTGGGCTAAACTTAGTGCGTCGTGAAGTTGGCACACTTTCTGTCTGGAAATTAAACAATCCACACTAGTTGAACCTTCATTCAATGTACATTGTAGTGCTGTGATTACTTGTTCAGTGAATGTGAATCTCGTATGGTGCAAGGTGCTATTATTTCGGTTGGTTGGTGACAGTGTGACTCGCATCTTTGACCAGTGGACGATGGATCTTGGAAGCAGGAGAGTTTGACGACCACGTTATTCAAGGTAATCATAAGGTAGTCTAGACAGATTTTCTTGACTTGCAAGTAGGGGTCGATCCCTGGAATTTACAAGTTGATGTACCCAGTGATTCACACCCGTTAAATGTCACCGTGTAAATCCTTGCTGGATTAGGATTTCTCTGAACGTTGCTGCCGCCGCTGCTGCTGCTGCTGCTGTTGCAGTTGCAATGATCGTTCGAGTCGGATGGACGAATTTTCGGAAGATCCTCGTAAAATCGGGTGATTCATAAGCCGTATATCTTGCCAACGATAATCTGCAAGCCCGACAAAGAACGCCTTGCAACAGAGTTCGAAGTGGGAAATTCGTGATTTCTTACCGTCCCGGGAGCCAACAACAACTGAAAACGATTCTCGTACATCCCGGTTGTGCTCACGTCGCGCATTTTATTTATCAAGACACTTTACGGCCGAACCGAGTCGAGCTCTGAACTCGTCTCAAAGTTACGAGAATCTGCCGAGTAAGCTCGTCAGTGTGGTTGACTTCCATAAAAAGGATATCCGTAGACCTTCAAGAACTTTAATATTATTACGCTATTCAAACACTTCATCTTTTCTATAATTATACTTCCCTCGTCTAATGACCACAAGTAGAAGACAGTAATTATCACAATTCCGAAAGCCTCGTTGGACCTCAAGAGACGCTTGGCCACGTCCTTGAGAGTTCAAAAAATGTATCAGGATAATTTTTACCAGACTATCGATGACTTCCAGCGTCCTCTGAGAACATTCTCGTTGAAGTATCCCGTTCGTTTCTCTTTTTGTGCAAAGATACTCTGCCTGAAGAGAGACCGACTTGTCAATCACGTTGCAAGGTGATCGACCCTTTTGGTGTCCTCTGCTGTTCAGTTTCAAACTTGGACAATTGAAGTTGTAGTATTGCGTTTCAGTCTCAGCCTGCATGGTATACACGCCGAGTAATTGTCCTTTTCCCCTTCTTGTTTGCTTCTCCCGGCGGTTTCCAGAGGTCAGAAAATAGACCGCAGACCAGCTAACATACTACCTGCAGTGGCTGGTATTGTCACAGCAAAACGATGTCTCTCCTCGTCCCTTACCCCCCCCCCCCCCACCCTCCCTCCCTTTGCTTCTGTACCTAGCCTAGAGCCTGACCCCCCCAAGGACTTCGCGAGGACCCCCCGCGGACAACTTGATTGAAATCCGGCCCAAGGCAGCGTGGCTAACGTGATCTTACACCCAGCCAGCCGTCGGTGTAACAAGGGAGTGTCACGCCACCGCTGACATTGTGTACATGGATACGCATACTCTCTCTTTCTCCCCTCCCTCCCTCGCTCCCTCTCTCTCTCACTCTCTCTCACTCTCTCTCTCTCTCGCTTTTGCTTCAGCCCCCCCCCCCCCCCCCTCCCGTCAGTCGCAGTTAGTTTGTTTGACAGCGAAAATTTCCACCTCGTCTCTCTGAGTTGTTCCTGAAAGACCGATTGCTACAGTTATCGATTTTAGTGACACACAGTGATCGGGACGGGGCTGCGAATTGAGTGGGTACGTTTTTTGGACGGTTTTTGGAATCAGGGGATGCTTTAAGCGAGTGAAATTTTAACGCGGAACGGGTGGAGGTCGAATTTTTGAAAGAGTTGAAGGTCGATGGGTCGAAATCCTAAAAGTCAAATTAACGAAAGTTCGAAACGTAGAAGGGCTAGAACGACAAGCTGTGTTGTAGAAGAATAAAAACTAAGAACGCGAATATGTGGTAATAAATTAATATCGAAAAGAATTCTCAAGAATTAGCGAGATTACGAAGGAAAAAATATCGATTTGACAAAAATATCGAAAAATCAAAAACTCGAAGGGCCAAAATAACGAAAGCATATCAGTTACCAGCTTCAGTTAATAGTATCTACCAGCACTATACTGTAATTTTGAACTTTTATTTTCGACACATTTTTTTCCGGTTCATTGGCTTTTCAAAGTATCGGCTGCTGTTAATTTTCATATTCGTAAGTTGACATTCTGTGCTTTGTTCATTCGGCATACAAACTATTCTGAAAAACCTTTTTCGGATAAAAAACCGTTCGAATCAGTGAACTTTCGATAAAACAGTTATTCGACTTACTGATTTAGCGAAAGATTATTTTTTTGGTTGTTTATCATACACGAATTCGATCCGTTCCTACATGTGAAAAACTGCTGTTGTTCAAAAAACTAATATAATTGTATTATAGAATGTTATCCATTACGAATAAGTCGATTGGATTGATGATAGTTGGGAATAAGATTTGATTTTTAATCATCGGATTGCGATTTGGCTTGGAAATTGTAGTATTTGAAAAAAGAAATGTAACGCGGGATGCTTTTTGAAGTGAACACCAATTTTAAGGATATATTCGAACCGATTATCTATACAAACACTCTGAATGCAATCAATTCAAACGGACTGAAAAACGATATTATTTCTGTTCCGAAACTGTATCGATAGTCAAAATTGTAGACACAGTAACGCGAATGAAAAAAGTTTGGAGTCAAAGTGACTCGGCTGGTTGAACGGCTCGAAGTCCGAGGATTTCAATCACTAATCGAAGACAAATTCCTCATTTCCTGCAACGATCTCATTTTCTCCGTCACAGAATTTCGCCTCTCGGATTTGCACTGCTCTTGAAATTAATCAAAGTGAAATAAAATCGTGATTGAAAACCAGCGATAATTCGGTCGGTGCAGGCTTGATCAGTAACGGCAATTCTTTGACACACTTGATACAATTGCGACGGATTCTTGTCGAGGCGAAAATTGCCGCACGCGAGAAAGTCTAGCTGTCCGGATTGCCGAGGGATCGATATCGGCTTAACGAGGTCTTCGGTGAGACGGATTAACAAGCAACTACGCGAATCTCCGCAAGCTCAGGGCGCGAGTCCTGCCTTTGAAGAAGTCGAAAGTCGATCCTCCGGGACTGAAAATCCCGCGCCTCTTAATTGACGACAACCTCTCCTCTCCTGCTCGTCAACGTCTTCCAGCGTTCTTCAGTATTTTCATTTCTCCCTCTCGTTTATCCGTAATTCAACTCCTGCCTTTCACCTTCAGTTATATTTATTTAATTTACTTAACGCAATTCCCTCCAATTATCCTCGCCCAAAACTTTCTCCATCTCCCGTCCTCTCTCTCTCTCTCTCTCTCTCTCTCTCTCTCTCTCTCTCTCTGTTCCTCTCTTTCACCCCCAAAATACGAATCCAGCAATATAAACCCGTACCACCGACACAGCAAATAATGTCTTAGCAGCCGTGTGACACACGTCCCGAGTTTAAACCGATGCCAAAACCGTGTAAGTCGGAAGTCGAACCCTTGTTTTCCCCGGGATATTTAACTTAGGGAAATTTTGGACAGATCCCAAGCGAATGAATCTGATTATTCTCTGCACCTACGAACTTCAGGCAATTCTCATTCGCGGAAGACGCTTACCCTTTGAACCATCCCATTGCCAATTAGCCAAATCCTTTCGCAAGCTCTTCCTTTGACTGAAAAACATTTTTCACCCACAGTCACATCAGTTTCTCTTCAAAGATATCACGGGATCTTGAAGGGTTTCGCAAGCCTTGAACACCGGGTAGTATCATCGTCTCGCATAAAGATACCCTTCCAAACTCATCCGTATCTAGGCAATGAAGAAGTCGAGGAGAAGTTGAGGAGATTCCTAATACCTACATGAATAATATCAATCCAAACGTGAAATTCATCCAATTTTTTGGTCCAAATCGCGTCATCGTAAATCATGTTTTGGTGTTGGTCAGGTGGCTAGATGTAGTGCAGCGTTTTGGCAAGTCGCAGTAAGTGTCCGTAAATCTAATCGTCGAGTGGTCCGCTTCTCTCCCTCGCTCAAACACGTGAGCTATTTCCTCCTCTTTCTTCTTCTCCATCGCGGTTCGTTTGCTCTTAAGAAAATGGTGCAAAGGGCGCTGCGCTAACTGGCTAAAACTTTACAGTCACTTTCGTTCGCGTGTGTGATCAACGCGCGCAGTTTCCGACTCGGTTCCCCTCCTGGACTCCTTCCTTCGGGACTCCGGACACTCGCTCTCTTCCTCTCTCTCTCTCTTTCTCTCTCTCTCTCTCTCTCTCTCGATTTACGCGAGAGTTGGCACCCCTCGTGACGCTTAGCTTAATGAATTTTGAAGATAAATCAGGAGAGGATGGTGCGGAGAATTAATCACGGAGTACCTTATACATTTCCGCTCGGCGAACTTACACGCCAAGTTTCAGAACGCTGCGTCATTATTATTTCTCGATAATAAAGTAACGCTCGTTTACTCGTGCGGAAGGCTTGCATTATTTATTAGATGTATTAACGGGCTGAACCAATTTGTCCGAATTTGTGGATTATCCGATTTTAACTGGCTATGAATGGTCTCGGAAAAATATTCCGTAGGTATGATATTTTACAGAGGCTACTTGCTTATCGAAATCGAAAACTAATATTGATTACAGTCGCTCAGAGTTCGCGCGAAATCACTTGAAACCGGTTAGAAACCGTTTGAAATCGCTGGAAACGGCTTTGAAATCACTTTGAAACCAATATGTTACACTGTTTTGAGATGTTTTCAAAGTCTTCGAAATTTGTTTGACACGATTTTTAATCATTTTGAAACTACGTGAAATTACTCAGAAATTGTTTGAAACTCCATGAAATTGATTTGAAACAGTTTGTAATCATTTCTAAACCACTCGAAACAGGTCGATCACTTGCAAATCGTTTTAACCTGATCAAAATCACTTAGATAACATTTGTGATCACGTTTGAACCGCTTGAAACCGTTTTAAATCAGTTCGAAACCGTTCGGAATCGTTTGTCACTTGATCCATAAGTGACTAATAGCCCCTTAATTTCTTTTCTGCTACAAAATTGGTTACAGGCTATTCTAGAAAAAATTGCAGCTGTCATTTATCCACGGAGCTTAACTAAGTCGGGTTGTTTTATTGCATTAAGCGTTGAACAATAAACATAAAACCAAGATGTATCAACTAATCGTAAATTGGTCAAGCATCGTGTTTCTAACACTATTTGCGGCATTATTGTGGCAATTTGAGGTCATAATTTACGTCTCAGATAATTTCGTCCGTGTTTCTTGTATTTCTTTTTCCTTTTCCCCCCGTTTCTCGGCTCGTTGGCGTAGATCTCCGCCGGTTATATAACCTCATAAGTTGTGAATTCATCGGTTATTTCTCAGCCCGATTATTCGCTCGATTTTCCGCCTCCAACCGCAGCGAACTAAACGAGCGCCGAACGCTGCAAGACCATTAATATTTTATCGAGAGTTGTGAAGTGCTGAAGACTCTCTCGCCGGGTTGTGTATTATGGTATTGGACTTGGCGAACGATGCGATGCGAGCCGAGGAGAGGAGAGGAGAGGAGAGGAGAGAAGAGGAGAGGCGAGGTTGCAGGTTTGTTTCATGCAGAAGGAATTATGCCACGACTGCCTACACCTACCTCCTCGCCTTTCGCAAGCCACATTTAAACTTGTAACTGCTTCTTCGCGTTTAAAGAAGGCGCGGAGCCTCCCGCGGCGAACTCTGCATTATAATTCTTACCCTTCGATCGCTGATTCTCGCTTTTATTTTGCCCATTATTGTTTAATCGTGCCGGATCATTTATGTACAGGATAACATGCGACTCGATTTCTTAACGCAATAAGCGAACAAGCGTCGAGAATATACATATAATCAGGTGTACCTAGAGTCCGGTCAAAAAAGAGTCAAAGTAAGAATAATCAAGAAACCGGGGCCTAAGATCAATAACCGAATCGAGTTTTGATCGATTTTATAGAAAATTATGTTCTTGACGTACGAGAAAAAAATTGACTATACCTCGGCAATTGTTAATGCCAAATAAGAGTGGAGTTTCTTCAATTTCAACGAATATCAGCTCGTTTTTCTTGTAAGTGAATCCTACCCAAATTATTGGATGCGGATTTTTGATAAACACATCTTGTAATAAAGTGCCAGTTTTTAACATGCAAAAGCGAAGTATTGATTTTGCAGAAATAGTCCTTTGGGTCAATTGAAGTGCTGAATAAATATTCAATCGTAAGTTCAGGCGAATTAGACGTTACTTTAAGTAGACCTTGTATTTGAAAAGTTCTTCATACTTTCATAAATCTACTATTCCTCCTGAAATATAATCATCCCATCCCCTTTCTTTCTATATAGCATTACCTCGAATCTCGAATGTTGGAGAATGAATCGTGAGGAACCGCGACTAAATTACACTTGAGCGATGCCAGTTCATCGATTCCTTTACTCGATGACGAATTAATGAGGCGAAGATGATCGCTCAAAGATATACTTCGAATCATCTTTTACCCACCCTCGTCAGGGCATTTTTTATTCATCCATGGATGCGATCGTCTACGGAAGATTGACCCGGACTATAATACGCCAAGATTGCAGGATATTCACTACGTTTCAGCAGCATACGTATCATTACTTAGTAATCGAACTTTGTGCGAGGTCTCGAGAAAAATTTCAAAATAACTGTCAACCCATCTTCGAATCTCTTTCTCGAACGATTCGAAAAAGAGTAAAACTTGTGCAGATTCGGAAGAAAGTTCGTTTTGGAATTTCGCTATTTTGAGAAAGAAGCCAAGAACAAAAAGAATAAAAAAAAAAAACAAAAAAAAAAAAAATAACCGAAAGCGAAGGAAGACATAAAAATGTGAGAATAAGAAAGGAGAGCAAGAGGAAAGGATGACGATGTCCTGCCCGCTCCTTTAACGCAACTCTTCAACGGTCACGTAAAATTTTTTCTCATTTCCTTTTGCCTTGCTCCTGCGCTGAGAGCAAAAAAAGAAAAAAATTCTCAGTTCAATTCGTGACGCTTCTTACAAGATATTATCGCTCGGACCTTCTGTTTGTTCAGGCTGAGCTGTTGTCGAGTGATTCTTCGCCGCTTGCGCTGCACCCCGTTTGAGAAAAGCCGCGATACGGTATTTGCTTACCGAGCATAAGGCTAATCCGCCGAGGTTTAATGCCTATCATTAGACCACACGACCGTATCTCAGACGCACATGTGTATCTTGTTATTTTAAATTTCATGCCTGATATAAATTACGCTTCCATATAGGA